>NW_017306695.1:477894-480430 GCF_000935625.1 Nanorana parkeri | reverse complement strand
CGGGGCCCGGGGGGGGAAACCCCCCCCCCCCCCCGCACGCTTCCTGTCTATCAACACTTTGACAGGACAAAATAACAATCTCTGGAGTAGGAGTTTGTATCTCTTCCCTACTGGAAACAAATTACATAAACTTTTTATACGTATATACTGCAAAACGTAGCTTTTCAATCGATACAGAATTAGAAAGCATTACAATGTGACATAAGTTTAAGATTGAGACTTTAGATTGGCTAAATTGTTTGCACACTTACAATGTAACACAAAGGTTCTGGGCTTAACTCTGAGCAAGGTTACTGTTTACCTGTCCCGTTTGCTATTGTTCCTATCCAAGATAATTGGCAGTGGCAGTATATTGCTGCCATTTCTTCTTCTTACCACATAAATATGAATGCTCTGTTCCCAAAAATGCAACATGATCACACATATCTGATAGCCATGTCACATTATGACTGCCTCCACCATATAAGCCACTTGACATCAGAAAGGATATCAGTTGCTCTTAGGAGACATCTGCAGCCCATACATGGCATGATTATCAGCAGATTAGGCCACCTTTGTGTTTACTGTGCACAGCTGTTAGATACAATGAGCTGTGTGCTGTCCACAGAGAGTTGTTACAATATCATGATGCCATACAGATAAATTAGATTTTGCTATTTCAAGCTGATCAGGAACATAAGCTGTACAAAATCTTCAGCTCATATCACTTTGAAAGAGTCTGTTATGCCTGAGTCAGAGTGAATGGTTTCTGCTGCACCTGTCTGTTTCATTTGATGCCTGTGCTGGCTACACTTGAGACATTATATTGAGTGGGTAAACTTACAAAATCTGCAGGGGATCAAATAATTATTTGCCACACTGTGTATATGTACTGTATATATACTGTATATATGCACAGTATATATACACTATATTGCCAAAAGTATTGGGACGCTTGCCTTTACACACACATGAACTTTAATGACATCCCAGTCTTAGGGTTCAATATTGAGCTGGCCCATTCTTTGCCACTATAACAGCTTCAACTCTTCTGGGAATGCTGGTCACAAGGTTTAGGAGTGTGTCTATGTGAATGTTTGACCATTCTTCCAGAAGCGCATTTGTGAGGTCAGGTACTGATGTTGGACGAGAAGGCCTGGCTCACAGTCTCTGCTCTAATTCATGTCAAAGGTGTTCTATCAGGTTGAGGTCAGGACTCTGTGCAGGCCAGTCAAGTCCCTCCACCCCAAACTCGCTCATCCATGGCTTTATGGACCTTACTTTGTGTCCTGGTGCGCAGTCATGTTGGAACAGGAAGGGGCCATCCCCAAACTGTTCCCACAAAGTTGGGAGCATGAAATTGTCCAAAATGTCTTGGTATGCTGATGACTTACGAGTTCCCTTCACTGGAACTAAGGGGCCAAGCCCAACCCCTGAAAAACAACCCCATACCATAACCCCCCCCCCACCAAACTTTACACTTGGCACAATGTAGTCAGGCAAGTATGGTTCTCCTGGGAACCGTCAAACCCAGACATGTCCATCGGATTGCCAGACAGAAAAGCATGATTTGTAACTCCAGAGAGCATGTCTCCACTTCTCAAGAGTCCAGTGGCGACGTGCTTTACACCGCAGCATCCAACACTTTCCATTGCACTTGGTGATGTAAGGCTTGGGTGCAGCTGCTCGGCCATGAAAACCCATTCCATGAAGCTCTCTAAGCACTGTTGTTGTGCCAATCTGAAGGACACATGAAGTTTGGAGGTTGGTAGCTATTGACTCTGCAGACAGTTGGTGACTTCTGCGCACTGTGCGCTTCAGCATGCGCTGACCCCGCTCTGTCCATTTATATGGCCTACCACTTGGTGGCTGAGTTGCTGTTACCACTAACAGTTGACCGTGGAATATTTAGTAGCAAGGAAATTTCATGGATGGACTTATTGCACAGGTGGCAACCTATCACGGTACCACACTTGAATTCACTGAGCTCCCGAGAGCGACCCATTCTTTCACAAATGTTTGTAGAAGCAGTCTGTATGCCTAGGTGCTTGATTTTATACACCTGTGGAACACCTTAATCCAATGATTTGGAGGGGTGTCCCTATACTTTTGGCAATATAGTATATATATATATATGTGTATATATATATACTGTATATATATTAATTAAAACATTGGTTAGATTATTATTATTTTTTTAATCACAAGTTCCTTTCCTTCCTGTCCCGGTGACAATGTTATCACCAGGGAAAGATGTAACAGGAAACCTCCAATGGGTTCACAGGCAGCAATAAAATCTGACAGATGTTCTAATACTTACCCACTATATCCAAAACCATACAAAAATGGACTGGAGTTCCACTTTAACTACCTCCGGGCCGGCCGTTGTAAAAAAACGGCCGTCTGGGAGCTCTCTAGATCTGAGCGGGCGTCTTTAGACGTCCGCTCAGACACGCCCCCGCGCGAGCGGGAAGTGCCCGATATTTAAAAACAGGCAGCGATGCCTGTTAACATACAAGCGATCCGCCGGCTATAGAGCTGGCGGATCGCTTGTATG
>NW_017306695.1:449373-477845 GCF_000935625.1 Nanorana parkeri | reverse complement strand
GGGGGGGGGGCGTATTGTGGAACCTGGCCTTGGGGCAGCAGGGGGAGTAAATCCGGCCCTGTGCGGAAGTGTTGTATAATACATCACTTCCGCATTCTTGTGTCACTCTCCAGCTTCAGAAGCTGGAAAGAAGCTGATGGAGCAGATCTCTGCTTCATCAGCCTCTTTTGGGGGTCCAAGGTGACATTAGCGGTCTTGGAGACCCCTGATGTCTCCATAAAGAAGACCTGTCACATATTTTGCTATCACATAGGGGGTTTTTATTAGCCCCCGTATGTGATAGTAATAAAGTTTAGTGAAAAAAAATAGGAAAAAATAATTGAAGTCCCCCCCCCAAAAAATTAAAGTTACACATAAAAAAGAATAAAAAAGCAAAAAAAATGTTTAAAGACCCCACCCATACGTACACGCATGCAAACATGCGTCGAGGGCGCATACCTGCGATAACGACGATTGCGCACATTACGCTGCACATGTTACGCCGTGAACGTCGCAGTGAGAGCAATAAGTCTCGGGCCATCAATCACTGATAACACTAAACTGATGAGCGGTAAAAGCTTTTAAAGCGTTGCCTATGGCCAATTTTGGGTATGGTATTTTTCTGCGATTTCACGTGTGCGTGCAATTTTAAAGCTTGACATTTTTGGTGTCTATTTACCCGACGTGACCCCGTCTTTTATATTTTACCCAAAAAACTGGGTAATAATAAATGTTTCCTAACATAATGTAAAAAAAAAAATTCAAAATTTTCAGTAATTTTTCCTAATTATAGTAAAAAATGAAAACCCCAGTGGTGATTAAATACCACCAAAATAAAGCTCTATCTGATGCAGTTAAACAGGTATCTGCCAATCAAATAAAACGAATTAATACAACTGGTAATTCAGTGATTTAATCATTTTTACCTTTGCGATTTGCAAAATAGCGATAACCTTCATTTAGCTAAAACATATCCATTTAAATTGTTTCTACAAATGAAAAAATCTCATAGAACACAATCTTTTGATGCATGTTAATTAATCCTGTGAGAGGATTACTGTATTAAAAACAAATCTGTTTACAACTTCATTTAGAGACTACAGTCTCTTGCACTACACTATAAGGATACTTGGAATGAATAGGCAATACAACACAGTTGTTTACTTCTTAATCATTAAAGTGACATTAAACCCTCAGATTTTTTAACATAAACCAATACTGTAATGTGTGTCTTACTGTAATCCATGGTTGTTTCCCTTCTCTTTGCTGCTCTTCCTTTTAAATCCTCATGTCTTCTCATGCTTGGGGAGAACTTCTGTTTGCAGCTCAGTGCCTCTTCCTGTAGTGCTGGCTCAGGTTGCAAACGTACACACAGACACCATGTAGCCATTCCAGAGACAAGGCAGTCTGCTGCAAAACAGAAGTTCTCCCCCAGCATGAGAACAGATACAGATTTAAAAGGAAGAGCAGCAAAGAGAAGGGAAACAACCATGGATTACAGTAAGACACACATTACAGTATTGGTTTATGTTAAAAAATCTGAGGGTTTAATGTCACTTTAAGTAATTCAAAGTAGAATTAAACTCACAAACTTTTTTTAAAATAATCAGAAGAGATCAATCAAATATACATTGCCCAGCAAAGTTTTTCCTAATATTTTTGCCCAAGCAATTACAGTCATCATATTTCCAAATTGCTGTCTCCAACGATCTCAACTACGCTATCCCGAAGTTCCTGTCCAGCACAAGATCACAAGGGACAGCACAGTCTCCAGCAGCTGTCCATCTACCAAAGTTGGCTCCTTAGGGATCGTCCAAGGGAAAAGAGTGACCCTAAAACAGGATATCAGGGCCAGCATTCAGAGATCCAGCTGATTCTGTAGTAAGCTAAAACTTTTACATACAGTATCAAGGAGCAGGATTCATTGTAAGTTTTGTATTGTAATACTTTAAAGATCAAATTTTTAGCTAAAATCCAAATTTTTATCAGCTGCCACCTTTTCTCCTGTCCAGAGCCCGATAAAAGGTTTCAGGCATAGGCCCTACCTGCCAGAGCAATCTAATTGGGGCCTCAATGTTTCTGTACCTGTATACTTTGTGCATTTTTGCTGGTGGAATAATGTACTGAATACTTTAATTTCACTAATTCTAGAACCAAACACTTAGAGCCACACTGTGAGCAGAGTAGGGCAACAATTTTCCTTACTCTTTGAATCATCAGTTCTAGCTATACTAATGGAGAATGAGCCAACTGTCTCGTTCAGCCGTGGTGTGCCTTGTGTGGCTATGACATACTAAGGCTAGACAGTTCAATGTTTCTGGAGTAGAGCATTACAAGCTTAAAGAGTAGAAAAAAAACACTAGTCTTAACAAAATAAACATTCTATAGTTTCTAATGGAGCAGATGTTAAAATATCTAAATATAATCCTACAAAATGTTAGGCAAAATTTTATTGCAGCTACAGGTGAATTATTGTGGGCTGAGTCACCCACTTGCTTCTTATATGCATTGCTGCCTCCAACTCTGAGATCTCTAAATTTACCTTTGACTCTTACAAAAGGCTTAACCCTGTGTATTCATATTGCTGATGTTGTATTCACATAATATAAATCTACTTAAGTTCCAACAGGAAGAATATGATCTCAAATGCCAAGATCTCATTGCTGTTTTTTTTTTTTGAACACGGTTGATTGTTTAACTTTCCAACATTGACTATAAACTGAGATATTGGTTTTGGGTAGACTGACACTTTAATATATTGGTCTCAGCTTTTGCAACTAGATAGGCTGCTAATATTCAGTTTAGCAGAAGTAGGCATCCAGTGGGATTTTATGGCATGAAGAGCCTATATGCAGTTTTTTCTCCACAGAAAAAGATGTACTTTTCCAAATTAAATTGCCATTAGATTTAAATAGTATTGCAGAGTCCTTCTATGAGTCGGATGTCAAATTGCAGTTTTGCCCATTAGCAACTTTTAATGCAGGTTTCACATTGCGGAATAAATGCATCATTTCTGTAGAAACGTAATCCTTTCATGTTTTGCTAACCCTATTTCACAACTGCCATTTGTTCCATTTAGAAAAAAATAAGAACCAGGATAGGTAATAGGCTCATTAACTGTGAAACATTAACTAGTGAAAAGAAAAATATACCCTAAATGAAAAAGAATTCAAAAATACAGCTTGGCAAGTTTTTTTTTTTAAATGTGGAGCACAAATTATACTTTAAGATGAAAACTCTACATCAGGTTGGAGTGGAGCAGGGTAAGTTTCAGGTTTGGGCTGAACAGGAGTTCAACCCAAACCCAGCCTTTTTGCAGTTTGGCAAACTTGCGAACAAAGTTTGTCTTCCCAAATCCGTGGCTATTAAATGTAAACTGGCTGGACGCTGAGCAATGGCAGCAAATTTGGGCCATGATCAGGACTTCCTCTCGATGCGCGGTGGCAGTGGAGAACAACTATAAGGTTTTAATGCGGTGGTACTATGTTCCGTCTAGACTAGCCCATATTTTTTCCTCATCATCCCCTTACTGCTATCCCCACTGCGCTACCCCGGGCACTATGCTCCACATCTGGTGGGAGTGTCCGATAGCAATAAAATTTTGGCGAAAAGTATTCACTTTTATACGCTCTCTCACCCGCCACACCCCACCTTTTCAACCAGCTATAGTTCTATTAAACTTGAGGCCTGACACCATGAACAATGCACAGTTCACCCTAATGACACATGGGGGGTGATTTACTAACCTAAACACACGCACGCACCAGGTGCGTGTGATTTTCACACAGCAAAATGTATTTATCAACCAAAAAGTCTCTAAAAGCAAATTTCCACTAATGCCATATATGGAAAAATCATGCACATGATGCATATATAATGCTGCTTCACAGTTTAGACAAAAATGGTTAGCTCATGCATTTACATTCCTGCATTCATCAACGCAAGCAACACAACATAGAGCTAATTTACACAACATCACCTTGCAATTCATGCTTGGCTTTGCACAACACACCTGCTGGGTGTGTACACACTACAAAGGTGTTTAGATTCCACCCATAGATCATGCTGGGAGGGAACACACTACAGAGGTGTATACATGTTCGTGGTGTGTTTATAAGGTTAGTAAATTAACCCCATGTTCTCACCGCTGCTAAACAAACAATCGCGAAAGCATGGCTGACCCCTCATTTACGTTTCTCCAGAACAAAAGCTCGTTTACACGCGGTATTTGTTTACGAAAAACTGACAGCTAAACTCCACGATGCAATGCACAAATTCGAGAGAGTTTGGGATCCCTGGATCCAGAAATGTCTCCCGCCCCACTTCGATACAGACCTAATAACATCTTGAAACGGTGCTGCTCTTTTAAATCACCCACTCATGTAACCTTTTACGGATAACACACCTCTGAACCTTCTTTTCTCCCCTCCCCCCATCTTACTTTTGCCTCTTTTTCTCCACTTCTGGATCTCTCAGTCCTTCCTATTCTTCTCTCCTTCTCCTCTTCTCCTTCCATTTCTCATCTTCGAATCCGAACATAGAAGTTTCTTCCCGACGAGATTCGGGTCAAGACCAATATTTTAGTGTTTTGGGACTCAGATAGGTCATTTATGTGCACTTGACTGAAGATTCGTCTACTTCAGACCTGTTGCTTGTGATCCCATGCCATACATGTCTAAACCACTATACTGATCTATATATGTATCTTTCCATCTTTTTCTTTTTTGACTACGTACCAAGCACTGCGATTTAACTTGTTTCATTTTTTTTCCTTGCAACTCTGTAATATTCAGATTCTGTACTCTTGAAAACCTCTAATAAAAAACTGTCTGGGGAATTGTCATTTAGTAGCACTACAGCCGCAAAATGACTGATTCCCCCAGTCAGGGTTCCTGGATGACCTCAATAACTAAATATGGTCATGACTATATTTGTTCAAATATTTCACCCTGGATCCCTGACTGGTTTCTTTACAAACAGCAACCATCTGGGGATCTGTCATTTGTGATAGGAGAAGTGGCTGAGGAGCATCATCATACAGTGGGTTATCTAGGTGGGGCAGGGCAACATCCTCTAGCAGCAGGTCATCATGATTGATGAGGTTCTACATCACTGGATGATAAGCTGAAGAAAAGAGATTTGAGACCTCAGTCTCCTCCTCTGCTACAGTTGGGCTGGGCACTCTAACACTGAACACGTCTGACTTTAATTCGAAAAAAGAAAGTGAAAGATGAGTGAACATGAAAGAAATGTTCATTGATCTCCCGCTCAGCATCCTGAAAGAGCTGGAGGTAAGGCTGGCATGAAGATAGTTGGCCTGTCTCGTCATTGGCAGTGGTTTGGCATTAAATGAGGCATCTGAGCAGCTGAGGAGGCATCAATGGACTTAATTATGTTTTGGGGCATCTGGGGAAAGGAGGAAGCATGAAGGAGTGAAGGAGCAGCGGAGGGCGGACAGTGGAAAGGGAGAACCCACATTTTTTATGAATGGTAATGTTTGGCAGCTAGTCAGGTACTAATCATGGTAATTTAAATAATTGTCAGAGTCTCTTCTAAAACTTTAGTGACCATTAGCTTGTAGCCTAAGAGAATGCCACGGATGTAAAGGCCAAAGAACTGGCCTGCTGCAAGCAGTTCTGCACTGATGTGGTCCTGGAAGTAAAATGGTTAAAGGATTAAATTGTACTGTTTCATAACTGTATACGCATATTTAACACATTCCCCTAGCATGTTATTTAAAGGTTTTGTACATTTTCTGAATGGCATTATTGAACATATTTTTTGCACTGGTACATGCAGCGTCCAGGTACCCATGCCTTTTTTTTTTAACAATCAGCTTGCAAACTACTCTTGAAAAATGCCAGAAAAATATAGCACTATTCAGGGCCCATAAAATTCAAAAAGGTTTAGCACTGTGTTTAAGGTTCATAGACTCTCTGCAGTGTTCATTGAACACAGTCAGAGGATAAAAATTACTGTTATCTGTGCTGACATAGATGTATTCAGCTTAGCTTGACACGTATACAAATTATATATGTAACATATACAGAACTACATCCTCTTGTGGGTCATGAACAAATTGCAGCAGTAGTCCACAAAGCCACAACAATGCCAGGTAAATTTATTTAGGAAGTGCTAACCCAGGGCTCTAAATCATCAATGCTAACCAATAAACCACTGGCTGCTCTCTGCTTTTCAATAATACACAAAACATGCTGTACATCAGTCACAGGCATTACGAGTACTTTGCCTTCTGTAAGCATTGCTTGAAGATCTCACTGAGCCTTACTTCATTCACATATACATAGGCAGCTCTGAGCTCTTGCCAATAATATGTTTTTTTTAATTGTAAGAGTAGTAAGTAAAACCTTTAGAGCATAATCCCTTTGTGGAAGTGTGTAGGGTAGGCAGAAGAGGTGGACACATTGGCTGATTCAGCAGGTAGGGGAGAAAAAGAGCAAGACCTGGAACCTATGCTGCTCTACTAGTTCACAGCTTAAGGGAGCCTTGAGTGCTAAAGGACCTTGTCCTGGCACTGTATGTATTATATTAAATCCATACTACTGAACTATTAAATACAACGGCACAGACCTGTTCTTTCTAGTTCTGTGTAGTTTGGTTTCTTCCCAAGCAAAATAAAACATAGTGGATGGGCCCACAATGTGAGAACTGAAAAGTTGCTACTTTGCAGATAAACATTTTAATATTTCAGGTCGATAGTTTTTTGGCCATTAAAGATTATGTAGAGGCATGTTCATGACATTTCAAATACAGTACTTCTTTATTTCTTTAAAACATTATTATTTGGAGAAAACTGAAAGCAATTTCCGAACAAATAAGGCTAAAGACAAAGTTATAATAACCAGCAAAGAGCTGCAAAGAGCTGCAATCTTTGAACATCCATGGCTGGCTTCTCAAGCAGCAAAAACAAAATGTTCAGTTAGAGAAAATGCTTTGAGGTACCAGGGAATTGAGATACCAAAAGTGCAAACTCTAAAGAGAATTGAATTGTTCTGGATCATGAGAATTCACAAAGTAATGACTGGAAGAACTGGATTAAAGGAACGCCTAATATACTGCATGCATTTTATATTTAGTTTGTTGTTAGTTTTACTACAGTAGTAACAAGGATACTGATAGGCCCCATTATTTTTAATAGATTTGTTTTTTGTAGAATTAAAAAAGGTAAAGAGACCTCATCACCAACTTAAAAAAATTACAGGTAAAACCACAGAACAATCAAATATTTTAAATGATTTATTGCAGTTGCTAGAAAATTTGACCACTCCAAGAGGAGTCAGTTCTCTAGCACAGCCCCCTTCCTCCTTGCACGCCAAGTGTTTAATTACCCTCTGTGCTAACTCAGAATGTCTGGCCCTCACTTCATAATGTTTTTTGTAGCTGCCAGGGGAGAAGTAAAGGGTATTATTATAGAGTGGCACTTGGGTGACAGCTCTCAGTCTGCTGGGTCTGCTGGGTCTGCTGACCTCACACACAAGATGCGTGGCACCCAGCAACAGTCTCAGGGCTTTTCGATATGACACAAGAGTATCTGTACATGCACAGGATTTCCTTACTAGTGATGAGCCGAACACCCCCGTGTTCAGATAGAATTCGAGCTTTCGAACATGGGAAAAGTTCGAACTCAAACTAAATGCAAGTCTATGGGGGTACAACATTGAAAATCAAATGCCCCCATTATGAAGCCTTATATGCAATTTATTGGCCATAAAATGGATATGGGGATCCAGGTACTGCCCTGGGAGACAGGAATCAATGAAAAATAAACTTTCTAAATGAGCAGTGATTTTAACATTGCTTAAAGGGTAACAATAAAAATGAAAAATTCCTTTAAATATCGTTTTACACCTGCCTGTAAAGTGGCAAATCTGTATGATGTATAGAACCTGCTGTAGCAAAAATAAAATTTCTAAAGAAAAAAAAAATACTTTTTTTTCTTCTTAAAGCGTGCGGTTCCCCCTCCCAAACAATACCAGACCCTTTAGGTCTGGTAGGAATGTTAGGAGGCCCCTGAAAAAGCACCTTGTTCCCGTGCCGAAAAAGGGCTGCTTCTACCACCTACCCATTTACTAAAGGGTTAAATACAAGTTTTACAAAAGAGGCCACACTTTTGAAAAAAATCGTATCCAGCTTTGCCCACAATGACGATGACTCGACGAAATAAAAAATAAAACAATAAAAAAGAAATAGAAATATAAAAAAGAAAAAACCCGACAACCGCCGCCCCGTTCACTCGCGACGAACACCCGCAGTGCAGCAGAATGGCATTTTGACAGATGCCGGTAACATATAAACATTTGGGCAGAGCTAGCAGTGACAACTAGCTCCGCCCAACTGTTTACAGTTGTAACAGGTGAGCCATGATTGGGAAGAGTCATCATGACTTTGCCCAATCATGGCTCTCACAGTTCTTTTTGCCCTGATTGGGCGAAGTCTTGCACCTGACCTTTGGTCAGGTGCAAAGCTTTAGCCGATCAGGGCTCACAAGGCACAGTGGCTTGTGTGGGGTGCTCGGTGGGCAAAATGTTCGGCTAGAACATCGAGCCCAACCCTATTCCTTACAAGATGGTGGCACTGCAGCAGAGTGGGAGCAGAGAACTCCAGCTGCCACGGATAGGGGTGTAAATTTAAATGGGGTGTAAATTTAAATTTTAAATGGGTAATGTGAAGTTCTGGGTAGTATCATTTCCTGTCCTAGGCTGGCTCCACCCTATGAAGTAGCAATGAAGTCACTCTTGGATAGCAGTATTGTCAAACTGGGGAGAGGGTAGTGTTGGATACACCAACAAATTTAGATTGACTCTGAAGCAGTTGCAATTACAGTTTTTTTCCTTTTTAGGATATATGTTTTTCCTAAATGAATAAAAGCTGTCAGTATTAATACCGGTCAGTATTAAATGGTTTGTCTCTGGAAGTAGCTAATGAAGCGAGTGACATTACCACCCACAATAAACAGCAAAAAAGGAAAATAAACAGCTGGTGGTTGTGGCCCTTAGGACCATGGGCACCCCACCCTACATGCAGGGCATGTACCCTGGGTGCCTATCTTAGAGATGTCTGAGGGCAGGGCCACTTATAGAAATTATGGGGCCCCTTACAGCCTACCTGACCCCCAAATCCCCCACACTTAATCACACCTTACCTCAAAGCATGTAGCTGAGGATTTTATAGCCATTGCGGTTCTCCGCTATAGCTGAATGCGACTTTCAGTCCTGTCAATCACATTTGTTCTGGTGGTATGGTCAGATGTCCTGAGCATTGGGGACCATCTCAGTGTCAGACCCCCCTCCCATGCCTGCGACAGCTGATACTACAGACTTCAACTTCTAATTCCAAGAAAATATTAAATTATAGCATATAAAATGTGGCCTTTGGATGTTGTATTAGAGAGTTTAACAACATCCATTAGCTTACTGTAAATATACTTACTGTAAATATACATAGTATTCATAATAATGTAAATGGATAAAACAGATTAAACCATACATAGACTTGTATTTAAAGTATTGCCATCCCTTGCCTTTTGGAATCAAAATAATAAAACATAACATAATATACTCTTTCTAAATTAGTTTTCAAATATTTAGCATGTTGTTTTATAGTATTTGCTAAATCAAAGAAAACATGATTAAATGACAAATTGCTATTTTACAGCTAGAAACAGAGCCACATAAAACATCTTACACATAAGAAAAATATACCATTCACAGATGGCAAATTGAAGTAACAAATGAATACAGAGGTTGAGCATAATTATCTGAAACCCCAAGATCCCATGCCAGGTGGAACTTAGCAGATGTGCCCTGATCTAGTGACCCAGCATAATATATAACATACATTCTGTTAATTTGCTTTATAATCAGCATCCACACCAGATCAGGAGACCTTTTCCTAGAGCTGAAGTTTAATCATCGCAGTACATGTGCCTTGCATTAAACCACAACATTAACAATGGGATGCCTGGAGCAACAAACTATCTTGGCCTGGAAAATGACTAAAGACCACCATCCCAGCTGTCATTTATAAGCATACGGCATTACCGCAGGACCATCAAATCCCCTTCAATACAACAGCCACAAAACATGCCAGAGGTATAGAGGGGGGGCATCCAGTTAATCACAGCTGTTTCTGTGAAATCATGATGGAGCATTACACTTCTTATCTTCAAATGCATTGCTGGTTAGAGAGAAAAGAGTATCCACAGATTACAACATGCTAGCCAACATCGTCTAGCAGCAACATCAATGGAATCTGAAAGTGTTTACCACAAATAAAATGAAAAATTTCCACACTAGCATTCTTTTCATATAAAATATACTACCTAATGTAGCAATGCATTCAGTTTTGTGGCCATAGCAATTAATCACATTTGCCTTACATGCTTAAGAAAATTGACAGGTGATTACTGTCAGTCAGTAATTGTTTTTGGTTGTTAGAGCCATTATTATTATATGTTCTAGTTTTCCGTCTTTAGTGCTTTCAGTTTTGATTTTCAGACTTTAAAATAGGACTGGATTTGGTAAATAAGCAAGCATTTTGTCACTTATAACCATACCTTATAATCATCATTTGTCTGGAATTGGACAGAGCTCAATGCAGATTTTTTTTAAAAATACATAGGATGTACTATATTCAGACTTTTGCGAGATTTCTGACTTTGAAGTACTGAAGGCGGCATGCTTACAAATGCGATTGACTAAATTTTTAGATTCTGGCTGCATTTACCGGAGAGGCTTCCAACAAACTGCCAGCTTTGTTCAGCAGATGAACAAACATTAATTATTCCCTTTTATCATCCAGTCAAACAATCAGAATATTTGTCATTATTTTCTTACCCCCATCAAACCGCATTCTAACTTTTATAGCGGTCTTTCTGTCTAGACTACTACATGGAATGCTCACATAATGGTAGCTTCAGCCTCCACTGTTATTTAAATGCCTGCAATATATCAGACAGATGATATGAAGACAGTAGCATCATGTCATGTTTTTATAAAAGCCTCGCACTTCAGACATTGTCAGTTTTAAAAGATCTAAAGGCTGCTGTCTACTCCCCGAGGGCATATCTGTACTGTACTACACTGTGATCATCATTCTGGCAACATCACAGCCATGATAATTGTAATATATATTGGTGTCAGAGGTGAAATAATTACACTTGTATTTGATTTAAGCTATTGTTTGATTTTTTTTTGTTATAGGTCATTTCTAAGACAATAGAATCATTAAAAAGTAAGGTAACTGGAAAAAAAACTTGCTGTTTCTTCTCATTTATTTATTTATATTATTATACAGGATTTATATAGCGCCAACAGTTTGTGCAGCGATGTGTGCTTTTGGAAATGGATGCCCATGAAGAAATTGGATTTGAAAGGATGTTTGGAAGAGAAAATTAACACGATTTGAAGTTAATATATCAAATTAGAATGTGCCATTGATCAATGACGGCCTTATTAAGACCATTCTAGCTCCCGTGAATCTAAATCCTACCTTGTAATTAGAGATCAGTGAACCGTTTTGGACAGCTTTTATTTATTTGATTACTGGGGGTTTACAAAGATCAAACTGATTTTGAAAAGTGAAGTATGAGAAAGAACTCTTGAGTGTAGATGTTGTGAGACAGTTAGAATGATGGCTAGTTGTATTGTCATTTTCAGTAACATTCAATAAAATAGTAACATACAAAGCCAGATTTGTAGGCTGTCAAATCTAACTAGTAGACCATGATACCATTGACTGCCCCTACCTAAAATGTATCTAAACCCAGAAACAAAATGAAAAATAATGGAGGTTACCAGTTCTTGGCTAGGGCTGCATTAGATTTCTTTTTCAGGGTTTTTTTTGCTTTATTTTTACCTGGTAGTCCTGTGAATAACACACTTTCTATCTCCGGTACCTATAAAGGGAGCTGTGGTTATTATACAAGCTGTACAGGCTTCATTAATGGGATGAGTACTTTACAGAAGGAACATTATTTCATGCTTTACTTCAGCTCACAAGGTAATTACACTGCATTTCTTGCAAGATCAACAGATATTTTGTGTGCTTGCTGAAAATATTTTCCCCTTAAAAATAATCACTATATCTAAGGACTAGTAAGGGGTATGATATTACTCTGTTTTTTTTTTTTACTTAATCATCCTTTACCTGTCAGCACTTCCTGCCCCAGTGTGTAGTTATGGCTGGAGCTGGAGTGTAACCTTATGTTTACTTAATGTACTCTTTTTACTAGGGATGCACCGATACTGCTTTTTCGGCATCGAGTACGAGTAACGCTACTTTGCTTTTGGTACTCGCTGATACCGAGTACCGATACCTGTGCTTCCGCTGGCATGGAGCAGGCTTCCCAGGCAATCAGGAAGCAAGGCAGTGGGTAGTGACATACTTCCCTGCCTCCTGATTGCCCTGGAAGCAAGCTCCATGTTGTTTGGCCGGCTTGATTGTGATTGGCCGGGAAACCAGCTTCCCAGCCAATCAGCATCTAGGCGGCTTCCCGGCCAATCTGGAAGCTGGGCAGCGAGTAATGACCAGCCTCTCGGCTTCCTGATTGGCTGTACAGCCGGTTTGATGCTGATTGGCAGGGAAGACGGCTGTTCGGCTGTCTCGATGCTGATTGGCCAGGAAGTCAGCTTCCAACAACAACACATAAGGGGGCCACGACCCGACACGATGACCTTTAAGATGTAAAATGGGGGCCTTGTGGTGGAGATGGAAGGATAGGAAATGGCTAGCACAGTTGTTTTATCTAGGGAGTCAGGTGGGTTGGCAGTAAACAATGTAAGGTAACTCACAAAGGAAAAAAAACCTGCATGCAATAAAGCAGATGGTCAGAGGATCGTGTGGCCCTGTGCAGAAGATAATACTACGTTTATTGAAATGAGAAGTGTACTCATATACCAAAGCACCTCAGTCCTGTTGGAGTAGCGGCTGTGCAGAGTGTCAGCTATCTCCTTATTGGCTGTCAGAGCACAATGAAAACCAGACAAGGAAAAGGTGCCAGTTAAAATATTTACTAAGAACACTGTCCAAAGGAGCAAGCAGAATCATAAACCGGAACAAGCCACAGTCAGGAGCCGGAGTGGGTAGTCGTCCAAGCCAGGTCAGGAACACCGAGTTCAGCTTTGTCAGGAACAAGCCAGGAGCTGGAGCCAGGAAATAAGAGTTATCAGGAACAAGCCAGGAGCAGGAGCCAGAGGAGAACGTCAGCCAGAATCGGGTCATACAGAGAATCAGGATACTCAGAGCAGCAGGAATGCACTAGCAGGAAGACCACGCAAGGGCAAGGTCAGACTGGACTGAGTGGTTTATATATAGTGAGTGGGGTGACATCATCACTCAGAGACAGGAAACTCCCATCTGACTTACTCAGATGATGCTCTCCTGTCTGGCCATAAGAGGTAGCCTGGGTGTAGTGAGCAATGTTCCGCAGTCTGCTTAGGCAAAGAAGGAAACACAGATGAGTAAAATGGCAGCCAAGTCAAAATGCTGCAAACCAGTAAAGTCACGGTGGAACCCTGACATTGGCTTCCCACCCACTCAGCATCTCTGTTTGGCCGGCTCAATGCTGATTGGCAGGGAAGCCACCTTCCCAGCCAATCAGCATTGAGCCGGCTTCCCGGACAAGCCGGGTCATTACTCACCGCCCGGCTTCCTGATCACATGGGAAGCTGGCTCCATGTTCCCCTACGGCACTGCTGGTCAGAGGAAATCTTCCTCTGGATGGAAGTTCTGGTATCGGTGAAGGTACCGATACTCGCCAAAATACTCGGCATTGGCACCGATACCGTTACTAGTATCGGTGCATCCCTACTTTCTACCACTACATATTCTTTGTTACTGTGATTTTATGAATGGCCCTGCTAAGTACAGTGTATTTGTTTCCTGTGCAGCTAGATAGTCAGTACTATACATTACTGCCATGTGTACAATACTTCCTCCACTTCTGTGTGCCCAGTTTTAGTGCATTTCTAAATGCACATCAAGTATCAGCTCAGTAATTTCACTGGTGACATTGAGCTGTCAGGCACCACATAAATGTTTTTCAGTTTTCCATGGACAACCCTTGAATTATAAACTAAAAGAACAAAATTCTTCAATTTTATGTTGTTCATAAAACTGAACAGCCAGGGACATTTTTCTGCTTCAAGTTCATTGAAAAGGCAAATTATTTAATTTTATTTAAACAAATATTTAATGTGAACTTGATATTTCTAGTAACATATCGGGGCACATAAGTGTAGGTATATGCAGCTATTATGAAAGGTGTATACTGTATACCCACATTTCTATCACCAGCTTCATTTAATATGCGATTTCACTAGCTGTCACACTAATCCTGCGTATTCCCTATTTAGTGGACTTTGTGCCTGTGCCAGATATGTAGGTTGTAACATACTGTGTTCAACCCAAGGTGGCACCATAATAGGTAATGTGTGTGTAATGCCAAGCAAAACTTTTACAGATATTGTTGTCTGATTCTTGTAGTAGAGAGCAAGGCAACTGACTCCAGTAGTATTTAACATACTTTACTATACAAAAATGCACAAACTACGTTGTTATGGGAAAATCAATACATAACAATACATACAGGCTGCTACAACATACATACAAATACACCCACTACACTTCTGGTTTCTATAAGAGGATACACTAAAAGGTACTTAGCTCCAGCCTACAAATTCCAATCGAACAGGACTTTGTGGCGATTACCCGTTCTTAGGAAACTTGCTTCTGGTCTCTCTTGAAATGTAGCCTTTAGTCGTCCTTTGTTCCAATGACACTCTCTTTGGTCAAAGTCTCATTATGAAGTCCTATCTATTCAAACTGGGCTGCTGCTTTTACTCAGAAAAGTTGGTATCCCACCTGTTGGTGTTGCCCCTTAACACTTGTATTAAGTCCTGTGTCAGGTGTATCTCACTTTTTCCAACTCTAGATGGCAAAACAGTACCCTAATGTCATCAACAGTCAGTCAGGTGCCAAAGAATCTGGCTAATATTACCCAGCCTGAGTGTGCTATTTAGACAAAATTTCCCCATAACAATATTTCATTGCAAGTTGGATACATATAATGGAGAAACAATAGAGGGCAGCTATACCATTGTCAGAAAACCAATTTGGTCTGTTTACACTTGCTTAAAGTGACACTAAACTCAAGAGTTCAATCTTACAAATGCATTCAATTAACCTAACTATTAACAAAAATGTATCTTATTTGTGTATCACTCAGCTGTAGATTCTCAAATCATCTCTGAATTCATGCTGACACTGCCCTTCCTTCTGGAGGGTGGATACTTTTGTTCCCCATGGTCCCTGTGTGTGTTGTAAAGTAGCCACCGCTCCAAGCTTGCTCCCACGGTGGACTACAATCTCAATACAAATTAGTAAACTAAATGTGAGATTATAGTACAAAAGTACATAACAGGGACCATGGGGAACAAAAGTAGCCACCCTCCAGAAGGAAGGACAGTGTCAGCATGAATTCAGAGATGATTTGAGGATCTGAGTAGTGAACAAATAACCTACAATTCTTGTTACTAATTAGAGTAGTTTAAAGTGACATTAAAGTCTTGTTTTTTTAAATATATATACAGTATATATCTATTACTAGCAAACATAAAAAAGTAGCTAAATATGTAATTACTTACCTCTGTCTGTGCCGCTTACTCCCGGCTGTAGAACACATCTTCTCAACGGGCATGCAGGAAGATGATGTGGGCGGGTCCATATGACCAGCGAGGAGAGGAGAGGCACAATAGAAGTGAATGCACACAGCTGTGAGCATGCACGCGGGACAGACTTTGTGGGACAGGTAGAAACAGCAGTCTGCACTGGATCAGAGACCGACACCAGCGCTGGAGGGACTGCTGAAAACAAATGGAAGAAAGAAGATGATCACATCAAGAGGCATCACATAGGGTAAGGTAAGTACTTAAAGCAGAATTAGAATGGAGTAAAAAAGAGGAAACTTTAAAGTCACATTAACTTAAAAATATCTGAGCAGATGAACTGTCTCTTAAAGTTTGCACATTTCCTGAGTTACCTGTATGTGTGCCTGAAAAATCTATGAACAGACATATATATATATATCTATATATATATATAGATATATATATATATACTGCATATATATTTGGGATGTACGAGTACCGATATTTTTTTTTGGTACTCGCCGATACCGAATACACATATTCCTACACACACACATACACACATATATTTTTTTAACTTTAATGTTGGGGGCTTCAATTAAATATTAGGGGTCTAAACAGACCCCTGATATTTCCCTCTTAAAATAGAAAAAGAGATTGAGGACACAATCTCTTTTTCTGCATCTCCTGTTATAAATGAACCGGAAGACTCTATACTGAGTGTTCCTGTTTATTCATAAATTGTGGACATAGTATGAGTTACTATGTACACAATCATGAATTAATAGTGATGTAGAGCACTTCATATTCATTCATAACTGGTACATAGTAACCCATACTATGTCCAATTATTTACAAACAGTCAACGATCACTGATCGCTGACTGCTTGTACCGCTCTCCATCCTGACTCGCTGTCACAGGAGGGTGAGCCGGCAGTGCAGGGAGGAGAGCTCGGTCTATTTTGACAGCAGCCTCCTCCCACTCACCGCTGTCTCGGGCTCCTGTGACTTCGCACGGCTGTCTCAGCTCCCACACCGCTCTCCATCCTGATCAGTCAGTGGAGGCTGAGAGGGGCAGTCCGGGCAGTCCAGCCTCCTGTGACATCACGGCTCACAGTGCTCTCCTTCTCCGCACAATGCTCGGTCTCCTGACAGTTTCTGTCCTCCACACTGGATGCTGTGCTGTGTCAAATTGGACACAGAGCAGCGCCCAGCGGCGAGGAGTGAAACTAGGCATGCACTGCAAATTCGGCCCGAAAAATTGCACTTTTGGCATTTTGCCCAAAGTCCCATTTTCGGCTGATAATTTTTGGCTGCCAAAATTCTGGTGCATCCCTAATATATAATATATATATATGCAATATAGTGTGCAATCCTAAAGTAAACATGTGCTTTACCAATGGGTAAACTCCTGCCCTCTCTAGATGTACATACTTATTACTTTTGCCCACCCATTTTGGCCAGTGGGGTTAAGAGAAGTACCAGTACTTCTGGATATAGAGTGCATGGGACTCGCTCAATTGTTGCTACATGACAGTGCTAGTGCTTTGTGACTGGAGGATTAGGCACCTTGCACTGTCATGCTGAATTGGGGAGAGAGTCCTTAGACCCACAGGGCTTCCTATCTTTTCTCTCAATGGCAGAATAGAGCAGAACAGGAATAAAGGAGGGAAAGTATAGATGAATCTGTTGCTTTGTCCAGCATGAACAAAGCACAGGTGTACTTTAAACGTGTTGCAAACTTGGGCAAAATAAAACTAAGCATATGATTTAAGAATGCTTAAGCATTGGTTACTGTCAGTGAAAGCCTAACACCAAAAGGATAAGTAGATTCCAAGATACAGAGAGCTGGAATAGCATTGAAATAGTGATGGGGAAGTTTTCCTTGACTCCTCCCACCTCATTTGTCTCTCTCCTAGTTGATGGGCCAATAGGATGGCTTGAGAAGTAGGGGAGGGCAGAGCCAAGCTCAACTTTAACAGAGAAAGTCATGGTTTGCATACAACTTAAGCGGTCTATTCTGTTAATTTTATGTGGCTTTTCCCTGAGTATGTGACAGGTTTACATTAATGTTTATGATTAAAATCTAGTTCTCTAATTAGCAAAATTAGACCATTTACAGTATATGAGACAGTGTCAATATAACATAAAAGCTTTGGATAAAGCACAGGTTCACTTTAAGTTAAACATGTTGCAAACTATTGCAAATTATACTATGCATATGATTAAAAAAAATGAAAGCCAGTGAAAGACATACATCAAAAAGATCAATAGATGCAGAGAGCTGGAATAGCATTAAAATAGGAACAGGGACCATAAAGATGTTGCAGATATATATAAACATAACCACCTTTCTAAATAATGTGAAAATTTGGAGCTAAACAAGTGTTTTTCATTTTCTTTGAATGTCGCCACTAGGGCTGATACTCCATTGAAGTCCTTGGAAGATAAGCATAAAAGAAGTTTCTCTGTGCAGTAAGACAGAATAATAAATACACTTCCTTTAAAGTAGGGCTGGTTATATACCAGAGAGAAACTGGTGTTTGCTTCAAGTGTCGTCTAGTCCAGAATCTGTCCTAAATTCAAGCAAAATAAAAAATAATAATCTTGCTATACGCTTAACACTTCACAAATATTTCTGTCATTATAGATAAGCTTTTATTTAAAACCTCACTCTACTGTTTTTAATTTAAACTTGCTTTGTCTCATGGAATCTTCATAACAAGCTACTGTATGCTTCACAATATACAAAGAAGATAGTTTATATGATGCAGTATAAAATGAATTGTCAGTTTAAATCATTAATAGTCAAAGTACCCTAATTTTCCCAACCCCTAATTTAAAAGAGAACTATGGCCTAACCTTTTTTTTGCCATAGTTCTCTTTAGGGTCACAGGAGGACATATACTAATGTCCTCCTGTGACCCAAAAATCAGCATAGTAGGCTATTGCCTGCTAAATGCTGACTGTGCAGAGCCCGTTTTCCTGATTAAAAACTGGCTCTGCCTCTCTAGAGCCAGTGTCAGCTGTACCTGCCCCCTCCCAAGTTTGTCCCATCAAGCACTGGGGGATTGGAGAGGGAAGGGGGGGGGGATCCCTACGGGGAGCGGTGACTTACAGTCACCACTCTCTGCAGGGAGAAGATCAGGAACTGAGCGTTCAGTTCTCGATCAATAGAGGCGATGTGTGAAAGCCTCAGTGTCACACATTGGCTCTAACTATGGGGATGAGTGTACTACACTCTCCCCATTATTCCCCTTTAATAATATGGTACCCTGCCCTTTAGGCAAACATGCAAGGTATCACCAGCATCATCACACCATTGATGAAATACAAAAATAGGACATTTATTGCCAATCAAGCAGTGCAGTTTTTCAGGGCCACTGAGGACCCGTTCGTCAGGCATTAGTGATATACCTGGCATTTTAGGACTGTTTGTTGACCGCACCATCGGTCATTTCACTTTAGCATTCCAGTAGGGAAAAAAAGTCTATAGCTGCAAGGAGTGCAATGGGATTTAAAGTGGACCTTTACCCCCTTTGACTAAAAATCACATCAGCATACGGCTCTGCATGCTGATACTAAATCATCTTACATTCTTTAGCTAAACAAAGATATTTTTATTTCACTTACAATCTCTTTTTTTTCTCCTTCCGGGTCCACTTAGGCACAGTCGATGTAATGTGCCCAAGTGTTACATCCTGGGAAAGTTACATCAGCAGTGCATTGCTGGAAAATCTCATCTGTAATCTCATGAGATCTCAGGGAATGTAATTTGTTCCTTCCCTGAGATGATGTGCATAGTTACATGAACTAGCCACATGTGCCAGGGTTCCAGGAGGTAAAGGGAGATGGATTAATCTGCGCTTAGTCAAAATGGTCACTGTGAGAAGACTGGGGAAGAAAAGAGAAATAAGGTATGTAATAAATAAAAAGCTGGCAATTATCTAGAAGTTTGTAGATTATCAATACTTAATATTTCTAAAGGTGCCTTTGTTGTTAATTTGAAGATATGGGTAAAGGTCCTCTTCAAATGGATCTGTCCTTTAGACAAACGACAAAACTTCTAAGTGATGTTTCATATGTCTCATCTGCGAGAAAAATATATGTTCACCTTATCAAGTGAATATGAAGTTCTTATGAGGGCATTTCATGCTGAAAAATGTCCAACTGCAGCAATACTTTTCTCACTACGGGAAAAATACAGAGAAGCGCATATTGTGTGATAATATATACAAATAGCCTTCCTTGGGCAGAGAGTGATGGCCACAGAGACTTTTGTCTTTCTCAAAACAATTTAGTTTTACATCTTTTCAGAGAGTCAGTACTTTAAACTGTTATTTATTATTCATTCCCACTATTTATATAGAGCAGATAAATTATACAGTGCTTTACAAAGTACATAGATCCACTCATAACAGTATATAACTATCAATTCTAAGCCTCTTGAAAAACAAGAATACTTGAACTGATATATAAATATTGTGTGTTATGTCAACCCCCCCAAACCAATAAAGCTTACATGCCTAGAGCTGATCCCCAGGTAAACAGCTAAACACACAGTGGAAATACATGTATGGGAGTTGTTTTACATGTACGCAGAGCTAGATTTGGTGACCTAATTGTAGTCAACTGCAGTTAAGCAATACGGCTTGGTCACCTCCAATCACTCAGCCTGTGATTGGATAATAAAGGAGAATCAGTATACTAATGAGGTTATCATTCTCCTCCTCTCAGTATTTTCCTTTTAAGTGCATGTGCAAGTTGCAGAGCCAGATTGACTCAGAGTGGGACCCTACCACTGTCTGACCCTGTCTCTCCTCTTCTCCCGGCCGAAGATCTGCTACTACGCATGCACCCACCCCATGATCCTTTGCACCTGCCCAAGAATCTTCAGGTGTTCGGAGAGGAGTGTGCGGCGGAGACACAGGTAAGTTTAAACCCTTATCTTAACTTTGCTTAATGTTTTTGCATATATCTAGTGCTTGCTAGCAGTAGATATATGCAGAAAAAAATGTGAGGATTTAATTATCCCTTAACATGACAATTTAGTATCTATTTAATTATTTCTTTGTGACCACCTTACTGGATTTATTTGTTTCCAGCCCGATGTTCAGCTTCAAAGCAAAGCTATAGTGAAGAAAATACAGGGGGGTAGTTCCATTGTCAACCTTCTTCTAAAAATATTAGTTTTTTTGGCGGTCCCTGGCTTCAGTACTTTTGCAATTACTGAACTGGACCAAACATTCAGATTTTAATGTCAGAGTGTAGTTGAAACTCTTGATCTCCTGATTCCAGCATTAAACTCATTGGGTTAGCATGGCCACCACACAACTAACATTTTCACACAAACAGGTCAGCAATGTCAACCTCCATACTCTGCCAAAACATAAAGGACAAGTCTACTATTTGTATCAAACCTTCAAGAGCAGGCAGTTCAGTACTAGATTTTCACCAACTGGATGTAGACAAAGTGGGAGGCTGATGCTTTCAGGAGGAGGTAATCACTTGGGGAGGTGAATTGTCAGCATAGGCTAGTTAATGCAGCTAGGGAGGGAGGCTGTGGTGGTTTTATACACTTAGTAAATGTATCTTTTGAATATTTTAAACTTGAATCTGGAGATAAGTTGTCAGTTAACATGGATAAGTATTTTCTTGTGTAGCACTTGCTTAATTGCTGGCCCCTTTAAGAGAAAGATCAGTTGCAGAGAACAGCAAATTTGAGCAAATCTGAGCCTGTATCAGTGAGACTTCGATTGGTTTTGACACAGAATAACTTAGCTTCTGCTGGGAGCTGAAAGGACTTGTGGGAGTTGGAGTCTCTGTGCAATGGGAACATGGTCAGCCAGTGCAGAATAGAACTACGAGGCCCAGATAGCATAGGAAAAAAGGAAAATGACTTGGATAATCTATTGTGGAATGTGCCAGAACAAGAAATTATTTCCTCCTGCTGCCCTGATGAGTGGTGGTGTGTATTGATGACCCTCTGCTCAGTTAAATTAAGGATGCTGCCAATGCTGCCGTCGCTATTGGAGACCGAGTCTCTCATCACAGTGGAGAGCAGATATCTGGAGGTGCAGACATCCACAGAGGAATGAATCAGGGACTGCTGAGGCTGTGATTGTTTGAACTTCTTGCACAGCCTCAGAGAGAAACACAAGCACAAAGTCTGATATGCATGCTGCACATGGCTTGAAAACAGGAAGGAAGCCACAGCTTTATTCTCTACCTTATTCAATACAACAGAGTATCTACCATAGATATAACAGAACTTATAAGCACTGCCATCTACTGACCGAAATTCAAAATTCTACACTGCAGGAGTTATTGCAATAGATACAATAAAGTGTATTCTAACAGTGATCAGTATCCTGTTTTCACCTGAGGGCTGCCTGGAGACCTGCTGGGCACTAGCTGGAGAGGGGAATCCCTCTCACTGGCACAAGAGAGAATCGCAAATGGAAACAGAAATCCATCAGTTTAGTGAGAAGCCATTGGGCCAATGTCTTTTATTAAGAGTGCTCTAACTAAAAAGGGTTTCAACTCTGTCAAGATATTACTAGATCTTACTGGCCAGTAGTGTAACAAATAGGATGGGACTTTACTACAGGTGTGAATAGCACTAGTGCTAGTAAATTCCTATTTACATAGTCAAATATCACTCGGTTAGTATCTGCTATTCAACATTATTGTCATTGTTGCTGATTATTGGTCATCATACCCATTTGCTGTTCTACTCGGTTGCCAGCTTTCACCTGTTTAAAATCCAGGGCTTTGCCTTTTATTATTAAAGCCTAAGATATATATATATATGCATATATATATATATATACCACAAGGTGTGTTGGTGAGTTGTGGTTCTAGTCTGGGTGGTTTATCCTGGTGTGGTACAGAACAACCCGAAATTCACAGCGGTACCTTTGGGTGGAGCGCTACACTTGCTTCTATCCTATATGTTTAATAAAGTTTTTTTTTAATATTGAGCTTAAGCTACAGTGTCTATATCAGGGCTCAAAATTTCCACTCGCTCCCTCGCAAATGGCGAGTGAAAATTGGATGAGGGCGAGTGGAAGTTAATTCACTGAGTCAGGCATGCGGTCAAGGACTGAGTGCCCTAAGCCTGTACGAGGCGGCTTCCCATGTGTCGTAGCTCACCTCCGTGTGCCTTGCCCATGTTAAAGATGACCGCCACGCTATGAACCTTAATAAAGATGGCCGCCACGTTATAAACCTTAGTAAAGATGGACGCTACAATGCGGCCATCTTTAATAGGGAAATGCACATTGGAAGCCCAGGTGAGGACTAACTGACCGCGCGCTAGAGGGGCCCTACTTATGCAGTGGGCCTGGCTTAAGCTCAAGTGCCACGCTCCTGCCAGCAAGTAATTAGATGGGGGGCATACAAATGGTGCTGGGTGCCCTGTGTGTGTTGGGACCTGTGTGTATGTATGTTTGTTATGCCCTGTGCTGTCTGTGGTTGTGTAATGCTTTGTGTGTGTGTGTTGTGCTGTGTGTATAATGCCTAGTGCACTGTGTGTTGTGCTGAGTGTTTATGTTATGCCCTATGTCTGTGTGTATTATGCCCTGTGTGTTGCTCTGTGTGTTTTTGTTATATGCCCTGTGTGTTGTGCTGTGTATCTGTTATGCTCTGTGATTCATGCAGTGTGTATTATGCCCTGTGGTTTTGTGCTATGTGTGTGTTATACTGTGTGTTTTATGCTCTGTGTGTGTGCAATGCCCTGTGTGTAATATGCAGTGTGTCGTGCTGTGTGTGTAATGCCCTGTGTTTGTGTGATATGTCGTGTGTTGTGCTGTGTGTGTAATGCCCTGTGTTTGTGTGATATGTTGTGATGTGTGTGTATGTTATTGAGCGAATTACAGCTGAGTTGATGGAGCCCGTACTTAAGTATAGGGCTCAATCAATTTGGGTGGAATTCACACCATATTGAGTGTGAGGAGGGCTTACTTGTCTGGTTGGTTTATTTTTAGCTCTTTTTTTAAAATGGTGGAATTAAAGGAGGGAGAGGGCGATTTTTAAAGGAGGGGAGGCGGGCAGGATAGGATGGGATGGGGTGGGTTTAGGAAGGGCAAATGGTGGCGAGTAACTTTTAAGGCCTGGCTAGTAGCTCAGGACCTGACATTTTGAGCCCTGATCTATAGTGCATAGTACGATACAAATAGCACAATCTACTGGTTTGGACCCAAGTAAAAAGGAAGAGGGGTGGTTAACACCCAAGCGTTTTACTAAATGCACAATATGGCGCATTTAGCACATGCTACTGCACAGCACATTTGAATGGCATCCTAATGCACTTCCTGGTGATCAGGTGTTGCACTGCCACGCAATGTATGGTATTGCAATACCGTGTATCGCGGTGAAGAAAAGTAGTGCATGCACTGCATTGTGGTACCACGTCTTACACTGTGCTACAATGCAGAGACATTGGTAGGTGTGTTTGGGTGCCACCGTGCACGGTACTGCACGCTGTATTATGCGTTTAGCACAATGTTTAGGTGTGAACCGGCCAGATCTCCTGCTCCTGGACCCTAAGGTCCATGGGCTCCATATTGCAGATTTGGCTAATAGTTATTGTGAAAGGAATGATTTTTTCCTGTATTTTTTTGCCTTACCAGGTATAATTTGATGCCTAAAATCTATTTATTTCCTCCTTTGGACTTCCCTGCTAAAATATTAGTATAACGCTTATGTAAGTGGTAAACATAAATCCATGTTGCTTTTCTATTAACACATATTAATTATTCCCAAAATTGATAATAATCATAATTTAAAATAACAAAGTGCACTAGTTATTTGCTATTTGAATGCAAATATTTAAAAACATGATAGGTATATTTCTCTTGTACCAAATAATTAATGGTTATATTTTATCACCTACAGAAACTCACCATGAGAGAAAATGGATAACTGTTGACTTTTTTTTTGGGGTATCTGCTATAAAATACACTGTAACCGTGCTATTCTTTTGTCCTTCTTGGCGTCTGTTTTATCAAGCTTTATGTCAGGCAATTTCTGCTAGGCTCAAATCAAGATATATGTGATAGATTTCAGTGCTGCAAATGTCATGAGGGACTTTTACATTTCAGAATTTCAATTTACACTTATGAAAGTTGTGAGTTTAAAATAAATTTGAAAAAAGTTATATTATTTAAAAAAAAAAATACTGATAGGAAACTTTGCGATATACAGCCAGGATACACAAAGCTAAGAACATGTGATATAAGATATTGCACGCTGAGCTTATTATTCACTCGCCAGCTTGCCTTGGTTCTTTACTGCATGTTTATCTGCATTTTAATCTCTTTAATGGTTTATGCTTGATCACACGCTGTGCCAATAAATTCCTTTATTGCTGTGGATATACAGAATTTTTGTATAATATGTGTATTATAGAAGGTTTTGTTTGGGAATTTTGCTATGTTATTGAAGCATCCTGCACAAAATGCTGTATGATGTTTCAAGCTCTGTTTATGTGTTTAAAGATTGGTTCAGTCAAGAAAGTCTGACCGAGTATTAGGTAGGTATTTACTTCTTCTTCTTCTTCTTCTTCTTCTTATAATTATTATACAGTATAATTATAGCCCACCAACTAATGCCAATCAACATGATCTTAGATATGCATAAACTATTAAAATGGATGTTAACAGCTGCCTTAGTTTTTTTATTGTGATTTTTTTTTATATCTGTTAAAATACCAATTTGGCGAGAAGTTAGAAAATCTCTGAAACTTTCCTTATATATGTCCTCCCAGTGTCCCATACTGGGCCACCCCTCATTCGCACAAGGCTTGGAATATTCCACATTCCACAAATGGAAGGAGAAGGGTCTCCATTACTGGAAACAACTATTTCACCCTCAAACTTTTGCTCCTTACTCCTTCAAGGACCTGATACAACAATATCGTTTCCCTCCCCAGGACTTTCTACACTTCCTGCAGCTGAAGACCACATGGCACAGTTTTTCCGGAACACCAAGGTCCCTTTTCTCTTCATCATTCCTGGATGTACTCATATCGAGCAAATCTTATTCCATATCCAAAGTGTACCCAAAACTACAAGCTCTATTCCTTCTATTCCTTCTCAAGGTTAACTATGAGAGGATGGTCAAGGGACTGTGACGACTTGGATTTAATACCTAAAATACTCACGGGTTACACCAAAACGAGATCACTAATAAATAACTAATGAAACTTGGAGGGAGATCCAATTTAAAATCTTACATCGGGCCTACGTACCTTACTTTATCCCAGCAACCACGTCCACTACACCACGCCAACCCACCTCTATTTGTCCTAAATGTGGACTGCAACGCCCGACCCTACACCACTGCTTCTGGGCATGTCCAGAGGTTTCGAACTTCTGGAAACAGGTTCTATCATATGTTAATACCATCGTTTCATGGCAACCTGACCTTGATTACTCCTTGTGCCTATTTGGATATCTAGATCATTCCAATGAACAACAAAGTCATACCAATTGTAAAGGCTTGGACTGGGTGCTCATTTGTCTCCTGGTGGCTAGGAGATGTCTCATGAGACACTGGAATGCCCCATCAGTCCCTAGGATACAGGAACTTATCAATGACCTGACAGCATTACTGGCCAAGGAAAGACTGGATGCCGAAATGCACAAGGATTCTCATACATCGTCCTTTTTCTAGAGATGGAAACATTTTATTGTTAACACCCTCACTGCAATGGAGGTCACCAACCTGGTTCAACCCTTCAGGTATACTAAGTGGTACCTGGAGGCAGATGTGTCGAATAAACTGGGGAGTCTGCGAATTAGCTCAGGATTAGAGTATTTCAGTCCAGCCGGATCTTTGGCCTAGACTTTGCCTTTAGACATTTCCATACTTATACATTGTCTGCCACTGATATGCAATAGGATGTGTAGAGAGACGACAGTACTGCTAGCTTGACACATCTACTTTGACACACCTTACAAATATGATGTTTACTATATTGGGATATGCACCTTTTATGTAACCCGCATATATTTTTTTTGTTTTTTATTCTTTTTGTTTTATATTGAAAAGAAAAAATCAAATAAAATCTGGTTTAAAAAAAAAATACCAACTGATTTTGCCAGAATTCTTGTGAGCTGATAACGTCCTGTGTTCTCTGCCTGTGATATATGGCGATCAGTTATCAGTTACAAGGACTACAAAACCACACCCAGGACCATCACTATAAGCGCTGGGTAAGATGCTCTAACCAGTGTTCCACCCATCACATGGCAACCAGTGATGTTGCCAAGAGATGGGTGAAGGACCAGTAAGGGGGAGCGCAAACTGTGCATACTGGCACATTAAGGATAACGTTTCAGGGTAGCTTTCTTTTTTTTTTCCAACCCACATGGTCAAAAGTATGAAAACACCCATCCAGATTATTACATTCTGGTGTTTCTAGTGAAGAATACTGTTTCACAGCCACAGCCTAGAAGAACATTTTAGACATTTTAATTGTTCTTCCAACCTTGTGGTAACACTTTAGGGAAGGACCCTTTGTGTTCCAGCATCACTGCGCTCCTGTGTGCAAAGACAGCTCAATAAAGACATACAGGGTTATTTACTAAAGGTTGATGAGTTTGGAGAAGGCAGAACAATCTAGGCTGAAATAGCCGATTTGCAAAAAATCACCAATTTAGCTCACTTTCCAGTTCATTTATGTTGTCCTAGATTGTTCACTTTCCTGCCTTCTCCAAAATCTTCACCCTTTTGTGAATAACCCTGATAGTTCGAGGAGTTTGGTTTGGAGGGACTCAAGTGACCCACACAGAGCCGTGACCTCAACTCCACTGAACATCTTTGCAATTAACTGTGTAGCACTCACCCTGAAGAAGCAGCTGGAATACATTGGTTGTTCTGTCCCCATGCTATGATTTACCGCACAGACAGGATCCAAAGCACAACAACACACCTTGTGAAGTTTTGTAAGAGTTTTACTAAACAAATAACGTCCTATAATTGACCAGCAAAATGAGTGAAAAGAGAAACAGCATTCAACAAATATATTATGGTATTCAGACACTCTGTAGCAGCATCTATCTATTGGCTGAAATATACAGTATAGTACTGACCTGTCTAAATTGTTATCTCTGACTTTAGATAGTTGGTTGTTAATGTCTCAGTTCCGAATATCCCCCAGTTCTCTACACTACTAGCCAGTAGCAATAGTCTAGGCTAGCCCATACTGTGTCACTGAAGTAGTAGATTGTGATGATTGCAAATGGCCAGAGGCCTCTCATCAGATACTGGGCTTGTTCCACAATTGCTGAGTCCGTCAGCAAGAGGTGGGCTTCCCCTTCCTCTCTAGCCAACTCCCTTTGGTTATCTCCGCTGTTGCCATGCTGCAGAAGCAGGTTCTGGTGCCAGGATGATGTTGAAGAACACTCTCTGGATATCCCTCAGTGAAGTATAGGGTAAAGTGCATCAGCGGTTCTCCCGGTCACAGGATGCGAATAGTCGTCCAGTCTGTGGTCCCCTTCACTGTACTGGGTCTCACTTTGTCCCTCTGAAAACATCAATTCAAACAGTACTGGATACAGCAGACCAGGTAACCCTCTCACTGGGTCTGTTTTAAACAGGTTACACAACAAGGAGTAGGTCCTCACAGGGTCTATAGCTTCCCTGTATCAACGCCAGTAACATAGATCTGTACAGTCTGCCAGCTCTCTGAGCGTGCTCCGAAACGCCAGCTCAGCCCAACCCTCTTTTCTCAGAAACGCCAGCTCAGCCCAACCCTCTCTGCTCAAAGCACAGCCACCTGAGAATGGTAGTATTTACAGTCCCCCACAGCACAATACC
>NW_017306695.1:419528-449118 GCF_000935625.1 Nanorana parkeri | reverse complement strand
GAGAATGGTAGTATTTACAGTCCCCCACAGCACAATCCCCCCCCCCCTCCCCCCTCTGGCTTTGCACTGCAACTTCCACAAGTCTCTCCTTGTCCCAGGCTGCATAGTAGAGATTAACTATTTACAAACAGGCATGTATTTAATCCTGTAGCAACTCAGGTAGGGGCTACAACTGGAATAGCAATTGTGAGCCAGGTCTTTTTGTCCAACATTAGTATCTGACTCCTCAAATGCTCTTTTAGCTGAATAGGCACATTCAGTGGAGCCTGTTATAGCTGCACAGGGGACCACCTATATGGTTTTACAATGGGATATCCAACAAGCTCATATATGTGTGATGGTCAGGTGTCCGCAAACTTTTGTCCATATCAAGGACCAAGTGAATTTATCCAAACTCCCAATATCATGCTAAAAATAAACTGCCTGTTACCTATTTGAATGAAACTGAAAATTACATGTAATTACAGCCTGTATCATCTAGAAAGAGGTACCTTACAGTTAGGTATTTGTAGGAATTTACATTTGAAAAAAAGGTTCAAGATTCAGTGAAAACTTTAGTTTTAAACGTTATAAATATGATGCCTGCAGACAAGGGTGTTCAGAAAGGGTTCCGTTTACAAGTTACAAAAAATATTTGTACATTACTAAGGTAAAGTATATATTCAAATAAAAATGGCATTTTATAGTGCCAGGATTGTTGGACGAAGGATAGAGCACTTATTTTGTTATTTTTTTTAAATCTACCCCAAAAAGGTCACTCCTAGCAAAACTGCGTGCACTTTGTCAAATGTTAACACACTCAACATTATAGGCTTAGAGGTTAGAAAACTATTATTGATGCACAGCACATCATGCCAAATATGTGTCCTCTAGCGTAAAATTCCAGGTAAGTAAATGGCACACTTTCAATCACTTTCATTATAAAAAATCTTTAGAAAAGGTCTCAGGTCATCAACACACTGCTAATGCATGATAACATCAAAGCAACCTTAATTTTGTTTATCCTAGACAAAGTAAAAATGTGGAAAGGAGCCTCAATACATTTCTTGCCTCTGTGTTTGCCTGATGGAGAGCTCCCCATAACTTCTGGAAGAGAGCTTATATGGGGCTAAAGATTATCCTCCGACCCCATATGAAAGTGTGTTGGCTTGGCAACTGGCTGCACTGTGAAAGGGAGTCGAGTTTGTAAGCTTCAGTCACACTTGTCACTTGCCTTTTTATGCAGAGATTTGTCTTAAAAATCTGTCACTCCAGATGCTTTGTTTATGCTTTTAGATGTTTAAAATGACACATTTTTACATGCGTTTACACGCATCTGTCCTTTGTCCATTTAAACAATCCATTGAAGTAGCCAATAGGATTTCAGCAAATAAAGGTGTCTTGCGTTTACATGCCGTTTGGTGCATTTAGAAGTTCAAATCAATTCCTGGATGCACCTGACTTCTATTTTTTCTGAACGCAGCTAAACTGTCTGCAGATAAAAGCATTTAAACGCAAAGTATGAATAGATCTATTGGAAAGCATTTGATCCATAGCGCAGATCCATTAGTAATTGACTACTTGCCCATGGGTCTCTCCATTTTATCAGTGGATTTCTTGAAGCTCACTAAATTCATTCCGCCATGCACTGCATTTTTAGAGTAATGGTTAGCATAATAATAGTCTGGTTGTTTTTTGAATGTATAACATATTCATACTGTATATGTGTTTAGAAATCCATTTTTATGCATATAAACGCACCTAATCGCACCCACTGTGAATATAGCATTATTCTTTTTTCCTAAGTAGGACTAGGTTTTTCATGGGGTTCTGACTTGAAAACATGGTGCACATAGAACAAGTGTTACTTTGCCCTAAATAATATGAAAGTCAGCCAGGCACACTGTGGGTCAAGCATAAAAATTGTTATAAAATAACTTGTTAAATAACTTGTTTCATATTTTGAAACTTATAATCAAACAGTCAAACAATAGATCCAGCATAAGTTATAACATCTTGAAAATAAGCCACTTTGCTGTCCAGAAAGGCAGTGCAAAACAGGAGCAATGGTACTTTTTATGAGACACATTTACTATGAGATAGTGGCTTGATTCATAAATTCCTCTGCCAATCAAAAGTAGAACTGTACCAATATAAAACATGCCTCTGGCCACTTCCAAGGTGTATGTGTTTTAAGTAAAAAAAACTTACAAGTACAATCATAAATCCGTCACAGAAAATTACAAAACTTGCCATAGGCTGTCCAGGAGTTCAGGCGTAGGGGTCACAAGCACATACAAAACTGTCAGAAATCCTTTAATAAATGATTGGCAGCCTGATTTGAAAGAGATAGGCATCTTATTCTGGTGGTAACGTACTTGATGAATCTTCTGCTTACTATTCACAGTTTTTGTTGGTCAAAAAGAACCAGTAAGATTCTATTTTATGTTTCCAATGCTGTCTGAAAGAATGAATGAATTTTATTGCACATGCCAAACATTTCTTCAGAGACTTTTTAGCATACAGTAGCTCTAAACCCAATTAAATCACTAAATTCTCATTAAAGCTTCGACAAATTAATGTAATTTCCAGAGTTTATAGTCTTTTTAAATCTGCAGATGTTATTAAAAGAATACCTGGGAATCCTTTTATGGAGGCCTTCGTTGAGGCACTTCCTGTTACGAGGTGACAATGCTCCATCCGTCTCCCAATAGCTCTTCTGTTACCCTATCACAGTGTTTTCTTGGTTGAGATGCACCGATACTGGTTTTTCAGTATCAAGTATGAGTATCTATTTATTTATTTTTTAGTACTCGCCAATACCGAATGCCGGAAAACCCATTAAGGAAGTCCGGAGTCCAGGTTAGCCGGGAAGCTGTCTCCATGCCCCTTCGTCACCAGGTGACGAGGAAGCATGTAGTCACCCTTGGACACCAGCATTGTCATCCTGTGGAGAGTGTAGTGTTAGATGGACTAGTAGATTTAGAAGGACCTGACTAACAAATTAAAGCTGAACTCCCTTTTCCGGCAGTTACAGCAACAATTTGTTTTTTCTTTTGGGATAAAAGGATTTACATAAATGAATAAAGCTGACCATTGTAAGCACCCCTGTCAGTGTTCAATGATTTGTCTCAACCCTCTATCTGCCAGTTTGGGGAAGAGTTGTAGATGGCTTTGTATATTGTTAACATTTTTAATTTTATTTGTTGGGCAAGTGGGAGCCAGTTGAGGGATTGGCAGAGGGGGCAGTAGACACTGAACAATTGGTAAGGAGCACGTGATTAATTGTGTTAGCGGCAGCAGAAAGGTCTCAAGGTATGAGTATAGAGTAGTGGCCATTAGTCACAAATCAGGCTGCCTCTCCTTCAGCAAAGTCTCTGCAACCAGTGTGCGTCTCTATTCCTGGGCAGCCAAGTGCGATGGTTCGCAAAGTTCTGAGACAGATTTATTAGATGACACAAATTTTATATCTAAACAGATGCATAATTTAAAAAGTGGTCAGGATCATGCTTCATTTTGTGCAACTTTGCAGTGCGACTTGAGCATCTGAGGGAGGAATATATGAGTAAAGCTGTAACCTTGCAGTAAATATGTCACCCAATCTGTCCCCCCAGCCTTTCAGAGCATGTACTTGGTTGTTCTCAGAACTAAATCAGTGGTAAAGCCAAAGACTGCATACCAATGCTCCTTTTTTTACAGTACAAAAGATTTGTGGCGTTACTATGAAGAATTGATTTCATTTACCAGTCCCCAGGAACCTCTGAAGGCATTTCACCTTTTTCCAACATGTCATAGTAAACATATAAACAGAGGTAAATTAAGTGAGAATTTGGCTCTAAGAAAGATAGTAGCTTTGGTCTTTGGGTTGACATAAATAAGGATTGTGATAGACACAGAGAAGCCACCCCATCTGCATTCTCTGTACTGGCCTAGCCCCATCAATCAACTGCCTCCTTCCTTGTGAAGTGACAGGCAGGTACACACTTTGTGCCAATTGCACTATGCTTTTGGTTTACTGCAGGAGTATTTGAGCCTGTAGCTGGACCCCCTGGACAATCACCAGACCCTAGGCTCATATCCCTTACCTAGGTTGCCTTGTGGATGGTCTAATCCTACAAAAAGTGTACACATTGCACACATTTGCCCCACTGTTACAGCCCACCATAGGAAAGAGTGGAAGGCTAACCCTATACCATATGTGTAGAGATTCAATAGATTCAATAGTCAAAAGCATTCACTAGTCAGAAGAATTTATCTTTTATTAAAAAAAAAAAAATATATGTCTAATATACTTGTCCATGGTGTCTAATGTTATAAACATCAACTACAAATCTGCTATCCCCCAAACCAATACTATATCTCATTAATAAATAATCAAAAATATTTGAATTGTTATTAAAGGGATATAGTATTGCTTAGCAGATTTTTAGTTAATGTTTATGACACTAGACAGCACAGTGTGTTTTTACAGTTTATATTAAAGTGTTATTTATACATGATAGCACAGCAGCTATTTGGAAGGGTATTTGATCCATAGCGCGGATCCATTAGTAGTTGACTACTTGTCCATGGGTCTCTCCATTTTATCAGTGGATTTCTTGAAGCTCACTAAATTCATTCCGCCATGCACTGCATTTTTAGAGTAATGGTTAGCATAATAATAGTCTGGTTGTTTTTTGAATGTATAACATATTCATGAATCCAGAATCACAAACATTACTTTTTTGGCCCTTTCATGTAATCATTATTGATTCTATGCTACATGCAAAATATTTGACTTCTAAAACACATTTACAAGACCAGCTGTTTATGCATTTACCTTAGACTTATTCTCATGCCCACAGCAATACATCTGTTCCCCAATATAACAAACCTTATCAAACAACATCCAGACTAGCACCACCATTATTTATTCTTTATACTCCACTGAAATTTCTGTATGTAAACACCAGTAGCAAAATGGGGCCAAAGCTAAACTAAAACACTTCCACATTTTTTATTGATCAAAAGCTTCCACATTGTTACCAAACACAAAATAAAAAATAATTTACTTGCCGGAGGCAAATTCAAGAGGATTTGTTTGAACAGACTTTATCCTCCACTGAAGATGAACAGAGAGAGGATGTTATTCCAGACAGTCTACCTGCTATGTTTGTGATGGAGATCTCTTAATTCTCTCACATGTGGGCTTCCATCTAGTGCAGAAGATAAAGAGGAGGATGAGGAGGGAAATGTATTTCAGCATGTTATGCTGGCATTGTAATTGCTGACGGAAGTTGCTGAAATAAAAAATTAGGATCTAAGTAGAGTTTCTGATAGAGAAGAGTACAGTTCTGGCATCTGGAACTACTCAACATATATTGGAGCTGTCCGTGCTAATTGTGAACACTATTCTTGCCGTGTCAAGAACTTACTATGGAATGGAGAGGGAGGAAATCATTTGGTATAGGGGATACAAATACTAAAGCATGAACATGACCGTGGTCGATTTCATGTACTGTGGTGCTCATGTGTGAATGGGTCTTATAATGTGTTTCTGTGTGAAGCTTCCTTAGACTAAGCACAATGCAGCATACTAGTGTTTAGGTTAGGTAATACAGTAATGACAATATGGTGCTGAAGATAGGCCTACTATAATTTGGTGTCTGGGTCAGGCACTGGTCTTGCACTAACTGTAGCGCAGATGCTTTAACTGTCCAATTGTCAGGCAATTGGTGATATCAACTGAACACTTCAGAAGCTTTACTATACTGTAGGCTTGTCATCTATGCTTATTAAAATATCCAAACTGTATAACTTTTGTCCACTTCCACTTCTGCATTTTCTGCTTTGCTTTACTGAATTATGTTGCCTAAGTTGTAAGAAAAGATACTTGTCAGCTCATGATAACGATCACACCTACTCCCTGGTGCAGTGACATTGCTTTGTAAAATGGTTCTATCCATCAGCCTTTTAGTGTCAGAAATGTCTCAGGTTCTTTATACTGCAAGGAAAAGCTTTTCATGAACATGTAGCACTGAGCTGACTAATAAGTTCTATTTCACATATATCAAGTGACACAACTTTTCTTGACATACAGACAGTACTGTCTCCGAGTTACTTGAGTAGATCTACAAGCACAAAGCAAAACAGACCTAACACTGTGGGGACAACAAACTATTTTGCATAGTAAACAAACCTAATTCTATTTCAAGAAGAAAATAATGAGACAACTACTTTACACACGCAGCAATAGCCTACGTCTATTATATAAATATTAAAGTAGGACATATTTACCCTTGCATGAGGTTAAAGTGATGAGTTAGATTTCTGAGATATCTTCAAAGCAAAAGACTAATGAGCGGCCAGTTTTCTAGATTTGACCAAATAAACATCAAAATACATCTATACAAAATAACTGCAGTGTGTTTAGTGGATGTTGTCTTTTTCCCTAAAGTTTAGCTTATATATTTTTCGAAAGTTTCTTTCAAAGAAGCACTTCGGGCAAACATGATCTTAACCCTTGCAGTGGGGCTACCCCGGCACTGCAAGGGTTAACTACTCATTTTCATCTAGGCGAGAAAATAACAAGGTTATACTCAACCGAATCTTGTAGCTGGCTGGTTTGTAGACTGGTCCCTTCAGCCTCTCTCTCCCTCTACTCCATCAGTCTAAGGTCCCATTGGTCATTGCATTCTATATAGTGCATAGGATGTGAGGATGCAGAGGGACATATAACTTTGTTATTTTGCACCTAGATGAAAATGAGCTCTTAACCCTTGCTGTGCGGGGGTAGCCCCACTGCAAGGGTGAAGATCATGTTTGCCCAGAGTTTTTTTGTAACTCTTTGGCCATTTTGTAGTGAACATTTACTTTGCCCATACTGTACAGTGTAACAAGCTCAATATGCAGTAAGGCCATTTGTGTAGGGTCTACTTACCCTTGACTCACTTTCCTGCTGCACTGAGGCCAGAGATATACCTGGCACTTCTTATTATAGGGAAAAGACATGACACTCCCCCAGCCTCCCCATAATGAAGCACTTGGTGTCTCGACAGCTAGTCATCTGAGCACTGTCACAAGGCAGCAAGGGGGAATGCACACAACCTGTGTAGGTTTGAAGTGAAACATGCACAGACTTTGGGGAGAGCAATAAGAATGTAAGCAAACCATCTTCAAGGTACCTGCAATAATACAAACCTCACCTGTAACTTTGCTCAGTATGGGCAAAGTATAGGTCCATTTTAAAGGAAAACCCAGTCAAATCACCATATTCTGTGGTAAATGTGAAAGGGGAAAAGGTAGGTTTTTTTGGGTCTGCATCAGGAAATTGAAACAGTCTAATATTTAAAAACTAAAGTTTAGCAATTTAACAGGGATTCTTTAGAATGGCAAAGCAATCAGAAGCATGTACTTTTAGCATATGATTTACAACTAACAGAAGCAGAGAACTTCAGCACTAGTAATGAGCCGAACACCCCCGTGTTCGGTTCGTATTCGAACGGCCTGAAAAGTTCGAATACAAACTCGAACTCAATGCAAGTCAATGGGGGTCGAACATTCGAAAATGAATGACCCCTTTAAGAGGGCTTATATGCAAGTTATTGGCCATAAAAGGTGTATGGGGGTCCGGGTACTGCCCTGGGGACAGGAATCAATGCCAAAAAAACAAAAACAACAGTTTTTAAAGGAGCAGTGATTTTAACATCACTTAACCTCCCTTCCGGTATGATTATCCAGGATTTTAGCATGCCAAAGCGGTACATTGTTTTTCATGGCAATTTGTTGTTTTATATTGTAGCTCTGTAATTCTTAGTAAATCTTATTTCCGCTCTTGGTACTGAAAATTAACCCCGAGCCACACTCGGGAATACCGCCCGTAAAGGTTAAAGGGTAAAAGAAAAAATGAAAAATTCCTTCAAATATCATGCCTGGAGGGTCCCCTTAATCGGCCTGTGAAGTACTGGATCTGTACGATGTATAGAACCTGCTGCAGCAAATCTGACATTTCCAAAAAACAAAAATTACATTTTTTTTTCTCTTAAAGTGTGCAGTTCCTCCTCCCAAACAATACCAGACCCTTTAGGTCTGTTAGAAATGTTAGGAGGGACATTGGTCAATCACGGCATCCAGCGTTGTCCACGACGACGACAACAAAATAAAAAATAAAACAATAAAAAATAGAGAGAAATAATAATACATTAAAAAACCCGCCGTCCGCCGTCCTGTCCGCTCCCCGCCGCATAATGGCATTTTGACAGATGCCGGCAAAACATACCCAATTGGGCGGAGCTAGTGTTGACAGCTAGCTCTGTCCAATTGTGTAGTTTACCGACATCTGATAGGCAGGCCATGATTGGGCAGAGTCATCATGACTTTGCCCAATCATGGCTCTAATTCAATACTGAGCCCTGATTGGGCAAAGTCTTGCACCTGACCTGTGGTCAGGTGCAAGACTTTAACAAATCAGAGCTTCAGAGGACATTTTGCCTTATGGAATGTCCGCGGTCGAACAAACCGCGAACATCCCATAAAGTTTGGCGTTCGGCGAACGCTCGAAATGCCGATGTTCGATTCAAACTCATGTTCACAAGTTGTATGTTTACTGCTGATTTTATTACGTCTGAAAACTGCAAAAAGATATTTTTATGAATATTTGTTCAACCCAGAAAAAGCAAGTCAGATCCACTGACTGTCATAGATATGCCCCTGTCCATCACTGCATCACTGAGGATTGAGTATAGCTTTCTTATTTTTGACCCTGGGCATAAATGAGCACTTACCCCTTGCAGTGCGGGGGTAGCACCACTGCAAGGGTTAAGAAAAGTTTTACGTGGCATTGTTCTTTAATAAATAATTACTATTACAATACAGGTATGTAGGCAGCCCCTGTCCTTCATAAAGAGTGTCATTGGCACTCATTAGAAATCTGTTTCCTGTCCGTACAACTAACTGCACAACTTGTGACAGATTCATGTAACTGTCAGTGCACTGTATATGAATCTGTTACAGAATTTCCTTAGACAAAATTTTGTCTGTGACACAATGTTTGCGAAATGGGGTTATTTCTTCATGAATTGTCATAGTGCTAGAATGTAAAAGTGTCCAACATAAGAACTACCTGAATAACTACCTGAATCTGTCATGTGTCAGAAACAGCGAGCAAACTATTGTACGGCTTTTATGAAGTTGGCATAGGACTTTCTAATACAGCCAGAAGGCCAGAAAAGCGTCACAAATATTTTATTGACTCACCCCCAGTGTGGCTCAAACTTTCAGTTAAGTAAATCCTTTTCATAAGAAAAATGTAATGACTAATTATGTAGAATGCACCTTGACTATGCTATTTTTAAATATCCAAAAAATAGTGCTGATATTGTGGAAAATAATTTCCTTAGTAGTACTTCTAGACTTCTCCCTGTGTATTCTTACATGACAATTACAACTGAAAACAATAATTAGCCTTGATGCAAGAAGGCAGAAAATGTTCCAGATGAGGCCCACGTAGGACCCAAGGAATCTTCTGTAAAAGCACTGGCCCGGAGCTTGTAACTTTTACCATGTGTTGTGATTTCTCAACTTCTTGTGAACTAATACGTTTTAAACTGCTGCTGCTGTATTCTCAAGAACAGGAAGTAGCACTGACGTTACATATCTGGGATTGCTTTTTTTCCACGATACTACAGAACGGAATGAGTAACATGCTGAATGTGCTGGGTTATTCTGCGCTGTTGGAATGCAGACTTCTACACCTTCCCACCAGTGAAGTCATTACCTTCCTCTATCCATGTAAGGGTATTTGTCCTGCTGAATTCCTAACGTGTATACTGTTTAGTATTGCATCAACTATTACACTTCCTATTAATGTGTGATGTGTAAAAGATAACAGTGGCATGTGCTTGACCTTTTATGATAATTAAGTTTACACATACTATTTATTACTGCTGTTTAACCACTTGAGTACCAGCCTGTATATACCCCTTCATTACCAGTCCATTTTTTCAGTTTTCAGTGCTGTAATAGTTTGACTATAGTGATTATTCCAGCATGCAACACTGTACCCAAATGAATCTTATCATGGTAAATGGAAAATCACCAGCACACACGAAATAGAATCATGAAATTGAAATCCAATTTATTATCATCACGTTCGCCATGAGAAGTTTCGAGGACGCACAGGGTCCAATCTTCATGGCAACAGTGACAATTCAAACAATGTACCACACACATGCCATATTTTTGCACCCCTGCATTTCTGTCAGATAATGCACCACTTTGCACAGAAAATTGTTGCAATTACAAATGTTTAGGCATTCTCATGTTTATGTCTTGTTTGTATTGGTATGACACAAAAACAGTTGAGAAAAAAAAGCCAAACAAAGCAAGACACATTCCATGCAAAACTCCAAAAATGGACTGGACAAAATTATTGGCTCCCTCAATTTAATGTTTGGTAGCACAGCTCTTGGAAAAAATACCTGAAATGAATTGCTTCCTGTAACCATCAATTTGTTTCTTACACCTCTCTAAAGGAATTTTGGACCACTCTTCTCACGCTAACTGCTCCAAGTCTCTCAGATTGGAAGGGTTCCTTTTTCCAACTGCTGTTTTGAGTTCTCTCCCCAGGTGTTCTATGGAATTCAGATCTGGACCCATTGCTGGCCAGTGCAGTACTCTCCAGCACTTTGTCTGATTGTCCTTCTCTAAGACCCATGACATCTGACAGAGACCCAACTTTCTGACACTTGGCCTTACATTGCACCCCAGAATTATTTGGTAGTCTTCAGATTTCATAATGCCATGCACATAGTCAAGACATCCATTGCTGCCTGAGGCAGCAAAGCAACCCCAGAACATCAGTGAACCTCCACCATGTTTGACTGTAGAGACTGTATTTTTTTACTTTAAAAGGCTCATTTATTTTTCTGAAAACAGTAGAATGGTGGGCTTTACCAAAAAGCTGTCATTTTGTTTCGTCTGTCCACAGCACATTCTCCCAAAAGGTTTTTGGCTTCCTCAGGTAAGTTTTGGCAAGTTCCAATCTGGCTTTTTTATGTTTCTATGTCAGCAGCGGGGTCATTTTATTCATCTGAATAAAAAGACATACCATTGCATCTCTTTTTATTCAGATAGCGACGTATAGTGCGAGCTGACACAGTTGTGCCCTGTGCCTGAAGGTCAGGTTGAATTTTTCTGGAAGTTGATCAAGGGTCTTTATCCACCATTCGAACAATCCTTTGTTGCAATCTTTGATCAACTGTTCTCTTTCGCCCATGTCCAGGGAGATTAGCTACAATGCCATGGGCTGTAAACTTCTTGACAATGTTGTGCACAGTGGACACAGGAACAATAAGATCTCTGGAGATGGACTTGTAACCTTGAGATTGTCTATGTTTTCCCACAATTTTTGTTCTCAAATCATCAGCCAATTCTTTGCTGCTCTTTCTCTTCTCCATGCTCAGTGTGGCACACAGAGACACACAACAGAAAGGTTGAGTCAATCATTTTAACTGGTTGTCGGTGTGATTTCTATATTGTCAGCACCGGTTAATTGATACAGGTGAGTTTAATTACAAATTACAGGAGCGTCACAAACTTGGAATGCAATTATTTCTTGCAATTTGGATAAGGTGCCAATGATTTTGTCCAGTCCATTTTTGGAGTTTTACATGAAATGTGTCAGGTTTGGATTTTTTTTCCAATTTTTGTGTGTCATACCAATACAGACAAAATAAATAAACATGAGGATGCCTAAAAATGTGTAATTGCAACAATGTTCTGCGCAAAGTGATGCATTATCTGACAGAAATGCAGGGGTGCCAATATTTTTGGCCATGACTGTATATGTGTATACTGTATATATAAAACAGTATATTTTATACTGTTGTAGCGCTCACTCCCGAAGGAGCTGCTTATATAACTGGGTCATCACTAGTCTGTCTAGGGGTTTATTGGTCTTTAGCTGCCCCATTAGCATCTAACCGCCCTCTTCTAGTGCCCACAAAGCTGATGTCCACTCCAGTAGTACAGTGCTGAAAAACGTTTTATTAAACTTCTTCACACTGGGGAGAGAGGGTATAGGGATCCTAGACATCAAGGGTGTAACAGACATAGACTCACCAGACCTTGTTAGCATCTCAGTGTAGATCCACTTGTGGTACGGTGAACAATAATTGGAGTAGCAGATGAGTAGCAGATGAGTAGGGGGTAAGCACAGATCCGCAGCAGGAGAGACACCAGCTATGCTCTAGAGGTCCTCTATGTTCCAGGCACCTCCAGCAGACATCAGCTGCTCTGGTTCTCCTCTTCTGGCAAACAGCACAGGCCTCCTCCATACTGGAGGCCTAGGGAAACTCTTCCCGCACTCCAGCCCATGCCCACCCCCAGGCCTCAGGCCCAGCCTTGGAGGTGGCTGGACAGCATCCGACACGAATCCATGGCTGGTCCTGAATAGTCTGAGCACATGGTAAATCCCTCCAGTATATGTACCCTATCCCAGCATGTACCACTGGTTGAGAGAAACCCAGAAACCCAGTGATTAGCGGTTGTACTGTACATACACTTACAATGCCTCTCATTGGCTTTCACACTCCACCCAGGGGGGTACAGTCAATGCCAGACACCTGGAATTAACCAGACTATTAACCATTATAATCCAACCAGGCTGACTAAAGCCCTGGCAATCACTCAATGTACTGGTTGTAGTGACCCTGCTGACCACTGGGGCTTTCTCCCACTTTGGAGGGATTTCCTCTCACATCCTGCTGTGAGTATCAGACAGGAAGTGAAGGAAAATCTCCCCAATGGGACACAGAAGACAAAAACATTTTTTAACCCTCCCTTACTCTATCCAAATGTTTTGGCTAATAACTGCTGGGATTTAATTTTATTTTACTATAGAAAGGAAAAACTACAAAACATGTTTGAAGAAAAAAAATGTTTTTCTTACTTTCTGTTTAAAAAAGATGCCAGAACAGTGTGAACACCCCTGAAATATGGCCTTTTTGGAAAGTAGACACCCCAACGTGATCTTATTGTTTGCTGCATTTTTTTGCAATTTGTGTGTGGCTCTGCTCACACAGCGCTGCCATCAATTCACAGATCCTTTGACAGGATCTGTGAATGGAGAAACTACATATACCTTTAGCCACTGTGGTGGGGGAGCATGTAGTTCTCGATGGAATACAAGTGCAGTGATGTCACTGCACTGGTAGTCCATTTATTCTTCCCCTTGTCTGTGTTACGAAATGTCTGTACCTTGTTAGAGTCAGGGATGGGGGGAGAATCTGTGGAAGCTAGAGAATTGCACCTGCGATCCGCTGATCACAATTGCAATACTTTACTGGCTCCAATGCAAAAAAATAAATAAATGCACATTTGTTTCTTTTATGAATAAGTATGCATTTAGTATTTCTTGTCAAAGGTGGACTTTGCCTTTAATTGCCGGGGGTACTATGTTACATAATGTATACGATGAAATATAAAGCGGAAGTTAAAGCAGACTTGCACAAACGTGTTTTTCTTCTTTAGAATGCATTGTACTTTAAGGAAATGAAATATATTTTAGTTACTAAGTACTCAAAATTGGTAGAAATGTGAAACATTTTGAAAATGATCAGATAAGTTTAAACACGTTTTAGCCTGTATCTTGCAGTTGTGCCGTTCTACATATTTTTCTCTTTGACAGCAGATTATCTCAATGAGGGGAATTTATTAAAACTGGAGCAGATAGAATCTGGAGCAGCTGCCCATAGTAACCAATCAGCTTCTATCTTTTTTTTTCAAAACTTAACCAAACAAACTGTAGAGAGAAGCTGATTGGTTGCCATGGAAACTGCTCCAGATTCTGTCTGTTCCAGTTTTGATACATTTTCTCCAAAGTATATAGTGTAATTTAAAATTTGTTTAAGTATGATCATAATAAGTGAAATGTTTGCCTGCATTGCATGGTGAAATTTCATGCTATTTATTGAAAACATTTTAAAAACTAAGGGGTCTATTCACAAAGCTGCTGAAGGATCCAGCTGCAGCTTCAGCTAGCTTCGGTTACGGGAGCCCTTCGGTTCAGTGGAACCAAAGGGCTGGTGTACGAGCTATTCACTATAGCCCGTACAGTTTCCAAAGGTGGCCGAGCGGCTCAGCCGAGGCGAAGGCATATGCTTCAGCTCAACTGAGCCCAAGTGACAGCCGAAGCGGGGTGTACGCCTCGCAAATGACAGCTGATGTCACGGCCGGCTCCGCCCAGTTGTTCGTTGGCTGGGACCTGCTAGAAGACTCTAGCAGGTGCCGGCCAATAGGAAACAGTTGGGAGGAGCTAGCTGTCACTGCTAGCCACGCCCAATTGTTTTAGTTTTTTTAATTATTTTTTTTACCACAGAGGTGCCCGAGAAGAATTCGGCTATTCACTCACTGCCGTTCAGACTCTATGTTGATAGTGGCAAACAGCAGCGAGTGAGCTGCTGGAGCTTCGGCTCAGCAGATCCAGATGTTGGATCGGCTGAGTCAAAGTCCTTCTGCACTTCGGCTCAGCCGAATATGTAGAGAATGTTCGGCTGACCGAAGTGCAGCCGAAGGCAGCCCATGTAAGGCTGAAATCAGCCCTACTGAGCCGTAGTGAATAGCCAAACGTTGTTTGGCTCACTTCTGTACGGCTTGGTTATTCATTCAGCAGCTTTGTGAATAACCCCGTAAGTATCCCTGAAATTTTGGGAGTGAAGTCTGAAAGGAAAACATGCGGGAAGACATGTAATGCAGACAAATATGTGGACTGGAAAATTGTTTACATTGTTGACACAGGGGGCTTTCTAAATTTCTTGGCGTAATTGTTCCTGTGTAAGGAATAATGTAGTTACCGTAAACTCCCCATTATCTGTGTACCGCGGGATTTGGTAGATTCCGGATAGATGTTGTTCTTGGTTGCTTGAGAGGTACTATTAAAATAGATTTAACTAATGATTTACCCCATACTGTACCATACCATAACATAAACTCTGTATTGACTTCATATTAATATTGAAATAAAATAATTAAAAGCAAATTAAAACAAACAGACACACTTAGTATTAGTGCGGCAATACAGGTACTGTGATGCTGTGTGCACTGTGGCTGCCCTACATTGGGACTGGAGAATCTATGAGCAATACAGTGCAGTACTGGGACTGATCACTAGGTGGCGGTTGTTCACAGACAATCATTGTCAGGATAATACAGCACTTTTCAGAGATCGTTCAGACACTTGTTCCTAGGATAATACAGCACTTTTTGGCCAGTTTTTCTACCTTCCCATGTTGCAGAGCCCTCTCTCCCTCTCCTCGAAGATCGCAGTTCAGCAGAACAGTGAGTGCACAGTGGATTTTGTTTTGCGGTTAGATGAGTTCCAGTTAAATGAATACCGGATAACAGAGTTACTGTGTTTTTTACTTTTAATGTATTTTCTAAAGGGTCAGGGTGCGATTGATATACGTATCTATACAATATCAACAATTTACAATATATAATTTCCAGGAATCTAAAACACCAGGTTTCTTAGGAATCTAAAACACCAGTCTCTTCAATGGTTGATCCATGGAGCTCCCCAATTGATCACATAACTTTCTGAAATGTTTAGACTCCTAGGGCTTAATGTACTAAGACTGAAAAGTGAAGTCGCTCCAGTAGTGATACACTTCCTACTTTTTACCTAATTAATCCTATCCTCACATAAGGAGTTATTTTTAATGTCCATAGCTCTTATAGAATCAGAGTGAGGCTTATTTTTTTCACAAAAAGTAAAAAACAGTGCAGCCCTCCATCCTTCTTCTTTTAAATTGCTTTCAGCCATCAATACTAGACATACAGGTTGGTATTCCCATAGTGGGGTAGCAGTGAGTGTGCAGTTGCCTGCTGTGAACTAAAATTTCTGTAAAAACCAGTATATAAGCCCCTCTCAAAGGAACTGCTTTGGGGCAAGGGGGGTTATATGTCCCCATATGGGAGGCATATATTTGAATATCCCTCCCATATGAACTGGACAATAGATTATTTTTTTAAAGGATTTAATTGACTAAATTTGAAAAAATATATCCGTATTCTTTTGATTCTTCTGTGTACCATTCAGGGTCTCGGCTTTCAAGCATTCAATATTTAATTTTTTCCTTTTATTTTCACCTGGTAATTTGCTAGTAAAATACATTGTGTTCTAGGATGACAATGCATGCTCACTGTACTTAATTTATAGAGGAACATTATTGTCACTTCAGGCTGCTTGTAAACTGTGGTGACTACGCTTTTCATTTAGGTTCTTACAGGGCTGGGATACTTAACACCACTGGAAGTCTCAAGAGATACGCGTCTCAGTGTGCCAAACTCACTTGCAGCACACAGGCTTTCTGGCTGCGGGTGCTAAAGCTTCAACCCCTCAGGAAGAAACATTCCATTTGTGATAAACTGGCATTTGCCCTTTAGTCTCACTCTGGGAGGACACTTACACCCTTACAGGAGTCCAGTATCTTAGACACCTGTATCAACATGGCAGCACCTAGGGGAAGAAAAACACATCAATCTTTCCTGGTGTTACCACCAAAATGTGGCTGTTTCACACCCCACCTTGTTCTGCCAACACCCACAGTCCCCATACTATGCTTACAAAGACCCTCTCATTGCATCTCCCTCTATGTCTTTGGAGAATCTAACCTGTCTCTGGGTAAACACAACCACAAGCACTATGTTCCCTAGGACAAGGAAACACCATCACACCATCACTATTGTGGCCCTTTCTACCTTGATTGGAGTAGCTACTCAAATTTAGTGTTTTTCTACTTTCAGATCTAGGCATTAAGTTATTACTAAAACCAGTGATAATCGAATGCAGAGGCAATTATGATAAAGATTAGATACATTTATATAGTCTTACAGGCCCTTTCAGGGCAACCATAATGTTGATGTGGCCCACGATTAAATTGAGTTTGACCCCCCAGCCTTAAATGATGCCTCTTGATCAGATCTTCTTCTTCTTGCCAATAGTTTTCAGGAGTTCCTCCAGTGTTGGTGCCTTCTGTGTCCCATGGTGTCTGTCTGCGTGCACGCTCCCGGCTACATGCATTGATTTACACTTTGTCACTCCTCTTCTCCCGGCTGTAGATCTCTACTGCGCATGCACCCGCCCCATGATCCTTCAGAGCCACTCGAGAAGCTTCAGATCTTCAGACAGGAGTGAGCGGCGAAGACACAGGTAAGTAATTACCTATTTGGTAACTTTTTTAAATTAAACATTTTTTTTTTACATATATCTACTGCTTGCTAGCAGTAGATATATGCAAAAAAATTAGTGTTTAATTCTAGGTGTTCTGCTATTGATTGAACCTACCTGAGGTGGGGTGTGACCCTGCCACAAAAGAGGGCAGTCAATAGGGGAGTATTAGAAATGTCCGTGCCTCACCAGCCAAACACTGGGACATTTATAACCAGTGGTGCAGGGTAGGGAAGGGCATAAATACTCAGGAAGTACCAGGTGCTCGGGAAGTCCACCCCTTAGCTTAGCCTGGGTTTGGGATGTACAAGATTGGAGAAGGTGACTAGGCCACAAGCCTGAAGGAGGCCACATGTGGAACCAGGTGGGGTCTGGAACTATCTGGGAAGGAGAACCAGAGGAGCCTTATGACTACTGGAGGTGCCAGGAAGGCCAGGATGGCATGGGCCTCAGGAACAAGTCTGGTGTCTCTAATAGGGAAGATCTCAGTGTCATCATTTGTTCTACTGAAGTATTCCTGCACTGTGGAAGCTGGAAGGGATTGGTGAGTCTGGAGTCTATTTGTCATTGATGTCTGAAGCCCTATGCATTTAGCCCTGCTTCTGGCAAGCAGAGCTAAATGTAGAGTGTCGGAAGCTGCAGCTCATCAAAGTAATTTGCTGATGCTCTTTTATAGTCCATTGAGCAAGCAGGTGACACAGAACCCTGTAATAAACATGCTGACTATGCGGGTTAAGCGGTACACCTACATGTATTTTACTTGCTATTGAGCTGAGTTCTGCCTATGTAATGCTGTCTTTGGTAATTAAGAAAAGCAGTAATAACTTTTCCTAATGTATTTTGCTTAGTCCTCTGAGTGCCTTTTACATTGTAATGCTCTCTAAAGGTCTATTATCGAGAAGAACAAACATAAGTGGATATCCTCAAAACCCCGTACCTTTTGTACAAGGTATCTCGGCAGCCTGCTCGTCCGTCCTCTCCCGGCGCCCCCCCTCCATGCTACATTCCCATCTCCGTCTACCTCTCCTAGCTGGCCACCTCACTCCCCACCATGGTTTTTCAGGTCCCCTGCGCTTCTGGGGGACCTGGGACCGGCGGCACCTGTCGGAATTCAATGCAAACAGTGGCGATTCCTCCATCGACACTCTGTGTTCGATGGAGGAATCGCATCAATTTTTTCCGTTCAGCCTGTGGGTTGAACGAAAAAACTTGATAGGTGTATGGCCAGCCTTAGGCAGTTTAAATGAGGATAAAACAAAGTAATTTGCTGATGCTCTTTCATAGTCCATTGAGCAAGCAGGTGACACAGAACCCTGTAATAAACATGCTGACTATGCAGGTTAAGCGGTACACCTACATGTATTTTAGTTGCTATTGAGCTGAGTTCTGCCTATGTAATGCAGTCTTTGGTAATTAAGAATAGCAGTAATAACTTTTCCTAATGTATTTTGCTTAGTCCTCTGAGTGCCTTTTACATTGTAATGCTCTCTAAAGGTCTATTATCGAGAAGAACAAACATAAGTGGATATCCTCAAAACCCCATAACTATAACAGAAGCAAATTACTACCAACTGGGATTTGTAAAACCACAGTAATATTTACTGCAGCTGAATGCTTGAAATTCAGGACAAACATACACAATTTTTATATATATATATACATATACACACACGCACTGTATATGAGATCATATAGGCAACAATTTGCCCAAATAATGGCCTTGTGCTATTTTATTTGGTGACATCAGCCTTGCTCCCTAACTCTATGCAGTTCTCTGCTTCACCATTGCTCCCCATTAGTATTAGTTATAAATAAAACAGAGTGAACACCTACTGAAATGACAAACTTGCACTTTAGAACTTTTTTTTTTTAATACTCCTGAAAATATGCATTTAGATATTTTCAGCCTGCACTCATACAATTCATAAATCACGAATGCCTGTTTTTTTTAAATTGCCTGATTGTCTACACATCAGACACATCTACATGTATTTATGGCAATCAAAAATTGATGAATCTTGGCTGTAATCAGTATGGCTGTCTCTTCTGATGAATCCATTCTCAGTTGGTAGCACCCTCACTTGTCTTTAGTTTTTACACTTTTCCAATAGCTTCTCCACTTCAGCATCCATTCTCTTCAGCTGCTGTTTTTTAATTCCATCTGCAAATGTTTTTATCTCCTACAATCATCTCCCTGGGGAGTTGTTAATAGCCTTAGCTCAAGAGTGGCCAGTAGTCTGCATCTGGCAGCCAGCTATCCAATAGTGACAAGTAGTACTGAGTGGTTATTGTTGTGTTATAGCGAGTCTTCATCACTACAACACCACAAGCACTAAAAATACATTGTAGGCATGACTGCTGAGAATAATTGTTCAAAACAAGAACCATTGTTTTATATACTTCAACTACGATCCCTGTCCCTCCACCAAAATATACAACCGGGCACAAATAACTTTGTTGGATGGGTAAGGCCACAGCTTTATTGTATTCAACATCATGCTCAATAAACCACTCTTTATTGATTAAAACGACTCAAAGATCTCCAAATGGCTTAATGTTGCTAATGTTCAAGGTGTCAAGGTAAGACTGCAACTACGCACATCTATCTCAGCTGATGCGATGCCCCACCAAAGCCAGTGCCTGCTCTATGCCCACCCGCAGTCTCTTGTTAATGATATCCAGACCTATATTATTTAAATGTACTCCATCACATCTGAGCAAGTCACCTCCTCCTTTCAACTCTCTATTCAAAACTACACAACTGTCAATTTGACGTACAAATTTAGATACTTGGGAACATAAATCATTTCCCTATGTGAAGAAACAGGATGATAGTGCCTGAAACAAACTTGCGTATCCTTAGACACTCAGGGCCTGTTCAGACCACTGCAATGCATTTTTCACATGGTACTGTGTGATTAGCCTAAACTTGCCTGAATCTTTTTTAGGAATCAGGCCCAATGGTGACACTCTTAAATTAGGATATGGCAGGAATGAGAACTGGCCTGTAATACAGCCGAGTTCAAGCTCCCTTCAAATTTTTCTTTGAAGGGAGCTTTTCTTTGAAGGGAGACAAAAAAAGTCTTTGGCTTCTGGCTGCTGTACAGATTTAAATAACTATGAGGTGAGTGATTTCCACTCATCCTCATAGTTAGAGCCAATCTGTGACAAAGAATCTGTCACAGGTCAGCTCTATTGATCGGGAAGTGAGTGAACACATACCATCGCTCACTCACTTTCCGATAATCTCCCTGCAGAGAGTGGTGACTGTCAGTCAATGCTCCCCGCAGGGATTCACCCCCCTCTCTGATTCTCCAGCGCTGAGTGGAAGAAAGGATGGGGGAGGGGCGGGCACAGCTGGCTCTGCCTCTAGATAGGCAGAGCTCGCTGTCACTCATGCAGCTGGGTGGATCCAGGCAGTATTGTCGGGATTTGTACCGGCTGCGGCACTCTCAGTATATCGCGGACAATAGCCCACTATATACTGAGTTTTTGGTCACGGGAGGAGGTTAGTATATGTCCTCCCATAACCCTAAAGAGAACTATGGGGAAAAACACTTACGCCATAGTTCTCTGTTAAGGTTTTCAGCTTTATTAAAGCGATGGATGGCTGGATGTGCTTCACAGAAAAGGGAACACTTGAGTTTAAAACAGCAAGCATTGTACCATATGCAGTGACTTTCATTGAACAGCCAACAATCTCCTCTCCTAGATATTCCTAGAAACCTGCTAGTGCTGCAGGAGGTATGCCAGGAGCAAATAGAAAGGGCGATGGTCTATGAGGGCTCATTAGTAAAAGCCATAAACCCCCATCTAGACAAGTGGAGTTAAAGTAGAATTAAAGTCTCCAATTTTTTTAACATATATCTACTGCTAGCAAGCAGTAGATACGAGTGCACAAAGATTTAAGAAAACAAAAGAAAATGATCAAATAGGTAAATACTTACCTTTGTCTCCGCCGCTCACTTCTGGCTGCAGTACACAGGTCCCGAATGGCCGTGCAGCAGGATGATGTGTGCGGGCGCATGCGCAGTCCATATCCCCGACGTGGAAAAGAGGAGAGACTCAGTAGAAGTGAATGCACAGACTCCATGGCACAGGAAGATACAGAAGTCTGCGCTGGATCAGGGACCGGCACCAGCACTGAAAAGACTGCTGGAAACAAGTGGAGGAAGAAGGTGATCAGATCAAGAGGTCCTTTTTAAGGTAAGTACTTAAAGGAGCATTACAATGGGGAGAAAATGGGAGGGTTTAATGTCACTTTAAGGTGCTTACGAGTCCATGCAGCAAGGCGTTGAGGAGTCAGGTATGCTGAAAGTGAGAACAGTAATCAGTAGTGATGGGATGGCTGTGGAGGGCAGTCACAGTGCCAGCGCCTGCAGCATCTATAGTATACTGTGCGCCGCTGCCTCTTCTCTTGTAAATTTGGAAGCTGTTTGGGTTGTTGTTGAGCCGTGTGAGCAGGATCTTCTGTGCCTGCACTTCCCTTGATGGAGAGGCTTAGGTGCTGGAGGGACAGTGGGAGCAGCTGGCTCCGGATTTTACAGAGGGTCATGTTTAGACATGTGCACTGGCACAAAATGTGTTTTGTTTTTCATTCAGATTTTTCATTATTTCTTTTTGTAGGATTCGGGTCCGAAACTCAATTCGTTTCGGGATGCAGATGAGAACGAAATTCGTTAGCGGTAGTATGTACGAATTTCGTTTCAGACACATTTTTCTTTGCAGCAGTGACATTAGACAAAAGGAAAAATAAAATTACATTTTCTTTTTTACAGTCCACAGAAGAAAAAGCGTGAAGCTCCCCTCCTGATTCATACTATACCCTTAAGGTCTGGTAAGAATGTTAGGAGGTACCCCCCCCCCAAAAAAGTTAAAACATAAAAAAAGTGCGTGGCGTCCCCCCTAAAATTCCTACCAGACCCTGGACCTGAGCACCTGCGCCCTACCAGGCCACGTGCCCTCAGCATTGGGAGGGTGTCCCCAGGCCAATAGGAACAAGGGCCTCTTCCTCACAGCCCTACAGTAGAAAGGCATCATGGCACACTCACAAACCAGCATGTAAAACCACTTGTCTCACCACTAAGGACAATGACAGAGGTTTGGATACACGTCTTCTGCAAAGGATGTGTCCTTAGTGGTGAGACAAGTGGTTTTACATGCTGGTTTGGGAGTGTGCCATGATGCCTTTCTACTGTAGGGCTGTGAGGAAGCAAAACAAACCACAAACGCACTCAACAATTTGTTGCCAGTTATACAGTAAGGGGCACACGAAATGGGCTTTGAACAGTGGTACAGTAGAAAGGCATCATGGCACACTCCCAAACCAGCATGTAAAACCACTTGTCTCACCACTAAGGACAATGACAGAGGTTTGGATACACGTCTTCTGCAAAGGATGTGTAAGCCGCACTGCCGCGCCAAGGCACCTCTTATAGTGCGGTCCTAACTCTAAACTATGAGAGTCTCCATCTTGGAGCACATGGGGGCAGAAGATATCAAAGTGGGGGCAGGCCTGTCAGGAGGACGCCCCACCTCCTTAAAGGTACAGAGACACACAAGGGATCCCGCACATCCCATTGGCAGCTGAGAAACCCCATGCGTCGCTGCACCAAATCGGTAAAGCAAAACAAACGACAAACGCACTCAACAATTTGTTGCCAGTTATACAGTAAGGGGCACACGAAATGGGCTTTGAACAGTGGTACAGTAGAAAGGCATCATGGCACACTCCCAAACCAGCATGTAAAACCACTTGTCTCACCACTAAGGACAATGACAGAGGTTTGGATACACGTCTTCTGCAAAGGATGTGTAAGCCGCACTGCCGCGCCAAGGCACCTCTTATAGTGCGGTCCTAACTCTAAACTATGAGAGTCTCCATCTTGGAGCACATGGGGGCAGAAGATATCAAAGTGGGGGCAGGCCTGTCAGGAGGACGCCCCACCTCCTTAAAGGTACAGAGACACACAAGGGATCCCGCACATCCCATTGGCAGCTGAGAAACCCCATGCGTCGCTGCACCAAATCGGTAAAGCAAAACAAACGACAAACGCACTCAACAATTTGTTGCCAGTTATACAGTAAGGGGCACACGAAATGGGCTTTGAACAGTGGTACAGTAGAAAGGCATCATGGCACACTCCCAAACCAGCATGTAAAACCACTTGTCTCACCACTAAGGACAATGACAGAGGTTTGGATACACGTCTTCTGCAAAGGATGTGTCCTTAGTGGTGAGACAAGTGGTTTTACATGCTGGTTTGGGAGTGTGCCATGATGCCTTTCTGCTGTACCACTGTTCAAAGCCCATTTCGTGTGCACCTTACTGTCTAACTGGTAACAAATTGTTGAGTGCGTTTGTGGTTTGTTTTGCTTCCTCACAGCCCTGACACGGCGGCTGTGGGGGTCTGCGGGCAGGGAGGCTTATTTGCATCGGCATACCCCTTTTCAGAGGGGCACCCAGATGCCGCCCCCCACCCTTGTGAATGAGTAAGGGGTACTTGTACCCCTACTCATTCACTAAAGGGTTAAACTAAAATGCAAATAAACATACCACACTTTTAGAAAAAATCCTTTCATTAAAAAAAAAAAAAAAAGAGTCTATTTTTGACAATTCCTTTATTTAAAAAAGGAAAAAAAAGGCTCCAGCAATGTAATCCAGCGTCAATCATGATAAACGACGCCCACCGAAATAAAAAAAAAAGTCCCGCTGCGCAACTTCCTATCCAAACCCGATGAATATTCGCCGCAAAATGACATTTCTGGACTGCATGTAAACAAATGAGTGCGAGCGAGCCGTGACGCCACTGGGCCGTTGACATTTTCAGCGGTCATAACACAATAGTATTCAGGAGTTCCCGAATGCTATTTGGGTCTGAAAGCCGAGGTGTCATATGAATGTCACCTGCCCCCCACCCCTAGGGTCTGGTATGAATCGGAAGCGAAACCTCCCGTTTTTTTATTTTTTTATTCTGCGGATAGTAAAAAAAGAAATACAGTGTATATATATTATCCTTTTATCTAATGTCACTTTACTGCAACAAGAATTTGTCTGGAACGTCTATTATTATTATATATTATTTAACAGTCAGTGTAGCACAACCATCATGTTACACCATTTCTCAGATGCACTTGAACAAAAAGCGATCACAGCTGGAAATCATTTTGCGCACGTACGCTGTCAAGACAGAAAGCCACACAGATAGTGAGGTTGACAAAACGACTCATGCTCTTCCTCTGAGCCTCTGATAACCCATAATTCTCCTAGTATGGCCACTCTCTTTCTTTGAAGCCAAGCTGTTTGCAAGTCTAAAACAGCTGGAAATGTGTGAGCAGACATTCAACCAAGCTGGGATTTCTAGTGGCAGAAGTCTGATCGGCATTAATAATGTCAAATACATAAGAGAAAGTTATGTAAAAATCATTCTACAGATATCTGTGTCAGCTTTCAAAGAAACATTTTTTTTAATGTACCTGTTTTATAATAGCCTTTATCTGTACAACATGTTAATGGGAAATTCCAGCGTATACTGTGTATTTTGTAAACAGACTAAAAATCCCCAAAACTATCACTAAATACTGTGTGTTGTAAAAGGAAACTAAAAATATGATGGCCTACATCTTAATGTAGGCCATTGCCTTTTTACGTGGTTCCAAGTCTACTACCTAAGTGGATCATATCACACACCTGACGCCCATGCAACATGGGGACTCAGGTAACACAGCAACTGCCTCAGAGGAACCAACTCAGCCAGTCCCACTAAATGATCTGCCATCACCAGATCACCACACACTCCTGCACCAAACTGGCTGCTCTATTAAGTTACTCAACTCTAGGCCTAAGAGATTTAATCCATACTTAACTTGAACTTGCCTTTGCTTTACTTAATTTAAAGAACAAACGAAAACATTCCAATAACATTACATTGTCTTATATCTGGTCAGTTAGTCTCAGACTTGTGCCCACAGGAAGGAGTGCTCTCTCAATAGATTGTCTAGCTGTGCTAATGAGCCTACACTCCCCCTTAAAGGGAACACCAAAAATCCGGGAAGCTACATTTTGCTAGGTGTAGTCCTGTCTCTCCCACGAGGGTCCAAAGAAGTTTTCTCTTTGCTTCCCTCTTGCAACCAATTGCAAAATATCTTTTAAAAGGCACCTCCCCTATTAACGATATAATCCAGCTGCAGAGAGAGACACCCGGAGGGAAACTAAGGGTACTACACCCCCTGCACTTCTGCACCCATAGAACCAGGGCCTTACACGTGGCCTATGTGGCCTTGTGTCTTACATGTTATTACACTTTACTTTCATTTCTTCACAATCCCGTTCAGGTTTACCTGAAATCACCAAGTGTCTTTTTGACTGTGTAAAACCGTTAAAAGGCAAACCCCAGCAACTTGATCACATATTACATTTTTAAATTAACACTTAGGGTCTCTTTTAACCCACTTGATGCACATTATTAGATTAATAATGCTCCATTTTCTATGACACCTCCTAAAGGTGTGGAATTTGTCGCTAACAAAACATGATTGCTCATTTATATGTGCATTACACATGCTGCTCATTAGCTGCAATCATTCCCATATTTGTAACACTTATATTATTACCTTTTGTGATAATTAATTTGCGAACTGTCTTCATACTGAATATACCAGTCCTCATTAGGGAAAATGCTTCTGCTAAGAACCGTGATCCTCATTCACATTAATATCTGGAAGAATAACTATATTTCATAATAAAGCACTGAAAACACAATGACAGAATCAAAATGTTTTCTGTTAGGAACAGATAGATGCTTTTCTGCAAGTGTATTTGTATTGCCCACAGGAACCAATAAAAATCTAATTTTCAGATTCCAAGTTACAGATGGAATTTTCTTGTGGTATACTTTATTGATAAACATCTTTGCATAGTTTCAAATTTAAACACAATGTGAGGATCAGAAAGCTAATTTATAAAATCACACCTACACTAGCAACTGTTCCTACTTTGACTATCAGGGTTATTCACTAAAGGGTGAAGAGTTTGGAGTAGACAGGAGAAGTGAACAATCTAGGACAACATAGCTGATCTGGAAAGTGAGCTGAATTGGAGAATTGTTCCAAACCAGCTATTTTGGCCTAGATTGTTCACTTTTCCTGCCTTCTCCAAACCCTTTACCCTTTTGTGAATATAGCCCTGTAAGAGATTCAGTTCTCAACATATCAGAATGTCCTCTGTCCCAGATTACTAAAAGTATCAGGGTGCTGCTTAATCAGGGTACAGCTAAATTTGTCTTTTCATATAAAAGGTGTGTATATAGCCAAAACCTCTTTTTTTTTTTTTTTAGTTTACTTCCATTCTAAAGCATATTTCAGGTAAAAGTATCCTTAACATAGGTGTTCACCATAAAAAAACATCAATGAGCTTTAACACAAGTACCTTGATAAATGCATAGCATCATGTTTGACTTCTGTCTGGCCTCTGGTTGTTTGGCAGTCATCACTGGAAACTGCCAGATTATTTACCTGTGACACCATTCTGCACCACCCCTTGTGAATGAGTAAGGGGTAGTTGTTACCCCTACTCATTCACCAACATTCACCAAAAAGTTAAGTAAAATGTAAATAAACACACAACAAAAAATACAAACACAGTTTTTGAAAAGTACTTTATTGTAAAAACAAACAAACCCCCCCCCCAAAAAAAAAATCATCCAACAATGTAATCCAGCGTGAATCACACCATCCAGCGATGTAATCCAGCGTCAATTACGATAAACAACGCCTGCCGACTAGCTGCAAACAAAAATGTCCCGCCGACCTGACCCTTTGCGCCGAACTCTCGCCCCAAATGACAGCTCCCTCTTGGATGTAAACAAATGGGCGGTACAAGTCATGATGTCACAACTCATTCTGCCCATTGTTTTCATGCCATGGCAGCTCATTGACTTGAAATGGCATTAAAACAAATGGGTGGCGCGAGTCCCGTGATTAGGAGTTGGTAGAATCGGTTCCTGATAATGTCATCACTGTGCAACCAATCACTGTAAATGAATAAATGTGAGTCCCTCCTACAGGGTCCAAGGTCATAGCCCACTTAAAGGGCCAGATCCTCCAAGCGGCAAGGAGTTGAGAATGTTTACAGAAGAAAGAGTGAAGATTCTCTTCCATCATCCAACCATGTGCAGATAAAACAAACAAGAATATAATTTTCCCATGACTGGATAATTAAGGCGACTGTTCCCTCTTTTTTTTGTGTGTGAACATTCTCATCTCCTTTAGTAATTCAGCCTTTAGTTACATTCTAGCAGAATGTAAAGGTATGCACACAAAGACTGTGTAATTCAATCTTAAAGCTGAAATAAAGACTAAAAGATAACACAAGCTATCTGACTGCAGTGTTAATGTAAGCAGGTGTTCATATAGCACTTCTGTCTCCTCTGCGACTAACTGTTATCATAAGGGCAGCCAGAACACATTACCCACCTGCTGCTTTTTATGTCCATTGAACCCTATGAGCAGAATGTCTGTAGAGATCATGAACATTTAACCTCAAATAAATAGTTCTGTGCTAAACAGAAATTGTGAAAAAACAGGGACAGCATGTAACCATACTGCAGAGGGATGAGTATACTACAATTGTCATTGTTAGAATGCTTGTAATATAGTGATATGTCCCCTATTATTATGGGAGTGCATTTGCTTGCTTTTATGTTTTTTAGACAACAGATTTGGTGCTCTATATTTCTTTTCCCTTTACCAACTGGGATGGATTTTTGTGGCTCAGAAAATGCTTGTAATACAGAGCTACAGTTTGTGTGCTAATAGTATGTGATTGTCTTTGCTTGGTATTAAGTTTTTTTTAGCAAATATGATATGTACTCTGTTCCTCTGTTACATTTATCCTCCATGACTGATGGATTCGTCAATTTTCTGTCCCTCCGTTAAAACCACATTATTATTATTACATAGTATTTATATAGCGCCCACAGTTTGCGCAGCGCTTTACAATATAAGGAAGACATTACAGTTACAATACAATTCAAGACAAGATGGTAAGGAGGGCCCTGCCCCTGAGGGCTTACAATCTAAAAGAGGAGGGGAAAATGATACATGAGGTAGCTGTGGTAGCTGTGGGAATGAATTATGTGAGAATGTGAATAAACACACGGACTGCACGACATGGATTTTAATGGCCACAGCAGCCCTTTTATTAAACAAACAACTTTAACAATAACCAAAGTAATAAACCACATAATATACAAAAATACTCCTTTCTCCCGGGACTATTCCTCCCCCCAGTCATGTAGCCCCTCCGCTTAGTCTCTCTGTGTCTGTCTTTATGTTTACAGGTGCCATTGTGGAAAATGTCAATTTAGCAAGTGTGTCCATGGTCTGCTTTTCAATGAGTAGGCAGGAATGTGAGGGAAGCTTATAATACACTAAAGTAACTGTCCCATTATCTCCCCCTCACAATCCTTTTGTATCCTTAAAACCTTCCTTTTGGGGGAAAAACTCCACTTGCAGTGGGGCTACCCCTGCACTGCACAGATTAACTGCTCGTTAATGCCTAGGGGACCTGTGTAAGGGACATTCACTTACCTGATCCCGGCTCCCATGGTGTTAGTCTCTCTCATCATCTCTCCTACACTCCAGCTTGTGGACTGTCCCTTGGTGTCCTCACATACTGTATAATGAAAGGCTATGGACCCCACTGCTTTGCCCTATTGCAAGGGGATTTTTTTATTTCCTGTAGTTAGGCTAAAATTACAAGGGAAACACCCAATTATCCACTGCAATTATTAGCTTATCACTTCTTTCCATTGAACTCAAAGCAGCAGATTCCTTCTTCAAAAAATGTCTAGGTATATGGTATCAAAAGTCAAAAGGTCTAGTAAATCTCAAAATGTAATTTATGTACAAATTTATACATGTTTGAGCAGGACCAAATGAGCTAGGTTGTAGCATGTTATTTTGTGTGAGAGTTACCTCATCAGTTTTTCAATCTAAACTCTAGCCTTACCTTCAGTCTTGCAAAGTCATACAGGCTCCTGTCCTGTGCTGAAAATGCTTCCTCTGATTTCAGTAAACATGGTGAGCTTCTCACAGTCTGCATTAGAAGCTGCAGCAAGTCTCATTTGCTCATGTAGCACTTTAATCCTCAGCCTTACTGTCCTTGGCCTGTACCTTTAATTCATTGGATTTCAGTTCTATCAGTCATGGAGGCTCAGCATTATATCTGGGAGTTAACTACGGCAGTCTGCAAAGGAACACTCACTACTTCAGACTGAGTCCCAACCATGAAGGTAATTTGATATTCGCAACTCCTGCCAAGAGCCAGCCCGCTTGTATTAGGAAGAAAGGCTCTTGAGAGAAGTACTAAGGTTCGGCGCTGTGTTGTTTTGTGAAGCTAGGCAC
>NW_017306695.1:386959-419514 GCF_000935625.1 Nanorana parkeri | reverse complement strand
AGAGACCCACTAGGAATAAACAAAGATATGTAATGTAAATGAAAAGGTTTTATTTAAACATTTTATTAGCATGTTGTTAAGCAGGGGAGGGAAGGAGGAAAGGCAAAGTATAAACAGAGTAAACTTCAGCTTCAACAGCTTGTTCAGGATTTTTTACATGCACATCAAGGGTTAAAAGCTTGTAAAGTCTAGGGTTAATAGAATAAGCTGTAATATTTGCCTTATTCCTCACTCCGATAGGCTTTCACTATGCTGTGTGATCTATCCTCCGGAGCCTCTTCTGGCCAGCTGTTGGGCTCTGACATTATCACATACAATGCAGGGCCAATAGTCCTGCATTGTATGAAAGGAGATGCCTCGCCAACAACCCGAGGCATCAGAGTGAAAAGGAGAGCAGCAGAGACTGCTGGAGTGAGGAATAAGGCAACAAATACAGAAATACAGCCTATACCTCTACCCCTAGACTTACAGGGTTATTCACAAAAGGGTGAAGAGTTTGGAGAAGGCGGGAGAAGTGAACAATCTAGGACAACACAGCTGATCTGGAAAGTGAGCTGAATTGGAGAATCTTTGCAAATCGGCTATTTTGGCCTAGATTGTTCACTCCTCCTGCCTTCTCCAAACTCTTCACCCTTTTGTAAATAACCCTGTTAACGAGCAGTTAGTTCATGCAGTACATGGGGGCCCACTGCAAAGGTATGTTTTAGAAAATTCAGCTTTTATAATTAGTTACAAGTAAGTAACTAGAAAAGTAATATGTATCAGTTAATGAACGTTTGAGATGTAATGTAATGTTACATTGAAATGCAGTGTTTTGTTATCTCTTCTTCAATGTTTTATGCATGTCTTTAAGTCTATCTAAATGCTGCTAAAGATTTTGCATGTGAATCTCATGTAGAAGCTTTACCATATTAAGTGTGTATTGATCAATTTAAAGTTGACAGTAAAAAAAAAGCAGTAAAAGCAAACATAACCACACTATGTGCTTAATTGGGGGATCACGGTGAGCATGTGCATATATCCCCGCATACACAATTTATTTATCTGCTGCTTGAAATTGAGGTTCCATTGATAAATACTCATATACTGTATATGCATCCCTGTTACTCTGACAGTATGACATACAGGATTTCTTACTGGCTGCTTTGCCTAATGCAAGCGCATTTATTTTCTTAGAGAACAATCGCATTAGTTGTCATATTAGTTTATTTTTAGATAAAATGTTGACACATATAATCCTTAGTGCCTCTCAAAGGAACAGAAGGCAAACAAGGCAACATTACTTAGCAGTTTAATGTGCATGGAAAACTAGAAGTAGTATTGAACATCAGTGTACAACTTGCTAGATAAGTTCATCGATCACATTCGATATGCACAAGTTCATTTATGTGCACATTTAATCCTGCAATACAAGATTACCATAGCAATTCATCCCAGCTCTGTATGCTTTGAAGAGTTTGCAATGAAATGCTGCCTAGAAGAACCTTTAATATGCAGATCTGAAATGCAACCATGATTTGTGACGGCCAACTGCAGAGTATGTCAGCATTCTTCTTCAAAGCTAATAACTCAGTTATAATATCTAACATAGAGTCAGATGCTATGGCATTCTGGTAACAATGGTTCTTCTAGGTGGGAAACCAGGGGTAGTTCAAAGTTGACTGAATACACAGAAGAAGAGGTACCTTGTGTTTCTGAAGGTACTGCCTTTGTCACACTCACTTTAAGGAAACCTTAGAAACGTCATTCTCTGTGGGATATAATCAGTAACATGCTATAATGTTTGCTTATGTGTGTATTTGTTCTACAGAAAACTCAAAGGTCATACAAAATCAGCATGCTTAAATGATAATGATAGATTTTAACTAGGCTTGGAATTCAAGGAAGCATACTAACATAAATACATAGGCAGTCATTGGTGATCTATTTTTATAAATGCTAGGTTCCCATATACCAGATGTTCTGACTTCACTTGTTGCAAACTTGTTCCAGATTAGTACATAGAAAAGAGTAAGCTTTAGAAAGGTTGAATCAGTTGTGGTTTGGCCAAATTTAAGAAAAATTGCAAACCTCCAAAATTTAGGAACAGGAGACAGAAAGTCCTACTGAAGTCAATAGGAATAAGAGACAGACTCTATAAAGAAGTGTGAGCAAAAAGTTGATACAAGCTCCTGGCAGGCCTGCCTGGTGAGATGAGAGGGTCCAATAACAGTTTCTAAGGGGCATACTTAGATGGGTGGGACCTGATGACAGTCTGGCAGTCAAATAATATGAGTGTTCAGACAGTAACAGAAGCAGATATAAGTCTTTAAATCAGCATTTATATGTTTTATCATTTAATATAGGGGAAACTGTTTTTTTTTTTTTAATTTCGGTAATTTTTCCTTAATATAGTAAAAAAATAAAACCCCCAGTGGTGAATAAATACCACCAAAAGAAAGCTCTATCTGTCCCCAAAAAAGGGTATAAAATTCATTTCAGTACAGCGCTGCATGACGGAATAAATGTCAGTTAAAGTACCGCAGCGCTGAATACTGAAAAATGGCCTGGATGGGAAGGGGGTTTAACACCGCGGATGTCAACTGGTTAACCTAGAAACCTTCTGGGAATCTGAACTGCCAAAAAAAAAGTAAAATTCGGATTCAGAAACGGAATTTGTGAAATTCAATCCAAATCTACTGTCATGCGATTTTGCAATCATCTCTATTAATTACTTAGAGGGGCTGAAGCCAGAGACAAATAGCTATAAAGGCTTCTATTGCTGAAGTCTAGTTATTTCTCTGAGCACAGTATCCTTTACCAATGTACAGTGAAAGTCAAATGGTGTTTATATGTTCTCACTGCTTTATAGTTTTATAGCATTAACACTGCTGGGGAGTGGTATTTTAGGATATCTAGCATACTGTGATAAATATATTTCAAATGATATCAGAGCATGGGGTCCTACATGACATAACAAAAAGATCCCTTAGGGGATATAGCTAATAATATATAATTTCTCAGTATGATTGCTACTTGTCCCTCTAGAGTTATTGAACTGTGCTGTACAATCAGTCTCTACAGCCAGGCTTAAGTCATGTCCATCATTATTCATCAGCATTCTGTGACACAGAGTCATCACAGTCCACAGGGAGGATTTGCTCCTAGAAAAACAAACATCTTTCAGTAATTTGTATAAATTATCTAACAGCATACTGATCTCATGCATCTCAGAGTAAAGAAAGAGAAACATCTGTCGATTTTGAAGAATGAAGCATATATGCAAATAAAAGTGGATAAATTCAAATGCTGACAAAAAGGTTGTTCTGTCAGATAACATACATTGAAGGGAATTTATCAAAACTGGAGCAGACAAAAACTGGAGGAGCTGTGCATGGCAGTCAATCAGCATCTCTGTTTCATTTTCAAATGTTAACTGAACAAACTGAAGAGAGAAGCTGATTGGTTGTCATGCACAGCTGCTCCAGTTTTTATCTGCTCCCGTTTTGATAAATTCCCCCCAATGTGTATCAGTCCTTAAAGTGGACCTGAATGCAAAAAGTGAAGATTTGCTAAGTAATAGGGAATATTTAGAAGTGTTAATTGTGCCTAGGCAGTACCCTGAAAATGTACCCTTTGTCAAGAATCCCTACACTTGGAGCATGTTGTTTTTTGTTAGCTTACCAAGTATTTGGTTCTGTACAAAACCCAAAGCTATTCATAGACCTAATTGATCATTGTCCTGTTTTGGCCAATTTCAACCCCTTAGGATTTTAGTGACATTGCTATCAGTAGCAGCAATGCCCCAGGTCCATCAGAGGGACAGTCTGTAAGACATGTCTATTGTTTCCACTAAGCTAAAGCACATTGGGCTTTCTATGTTCTCCCCAGCATTTCATCCATGGATATTAACCTTTGTAGACCACATAGAAAAAATTAACGTTTTTCTTTTAAATCAGGAGTTCATATTTAAACAGAATCTCAAGTTTAGCTTTAAATATATTCATAAATATCAGATAGTCTTTTAAAATCATAGTTAATCTCTGATGCATATATATTGCGTTTAGTCTATATTAATTTTCACTGTTATATGTTGTGTGGGGACATGTTCACTATTCTCAGTGAAGTCCATCTTTGGTATCATGCGTTTGTCTGCTGGGGTTGTTCAGATACTAATGGATAACCAGCTGTCATCAAATGCCAGGTATCTGATGTGCATAAAGGAACAGATACCTTAAAGTAGGGTGTTTAGATGCTTTGTAGGAATAACTGTACCATATTTATAGAGCTGAAAGATGTTTGTTCAAATGGCATACAAATCAAAAAAACATGCAAAATCATGTACTGTTGTAGATTGCCACTCTACTTTCCCCCACACAGAAACACCATCACTCTTAGAATCAGTGTAAATGCATTCAGGAAAGTTAGAAGAAAAACTTGCTATAGTCTGTTACAGGGGAATAAGTGCCCAGGAATATAGACAAACTGGTAACATTGAAGATTAAAACAGAACTTTATTTGAAACATATTTTTTTGTTTTGGATAGAGTGTAAAAAAAGTGGGAAAGGATTGCAACTTACGGTTCTTATTGCTGCATGTGGCATAATCAGAAAGATTTCTTCTCACTTCCTGTTCTAGTGACAGTATTACCCTTCACTTCCTGTCCCAATAACAGTTATTAAAACAGTACAGGATGGAAAATCTCCATAATGACAACACAAACAGCAACAAAAACCTGATGGAGGTTCCAACGATGGGAATGAGAAAATCGAGAGTTTACAATTTTTGGAGACTCTGGATATTTTTCACCACTTTGGTTGAATGCTTTGGAGTCAATAAGAAATAATGGATTTTAGGGGTGCCATAGACTTAAAATGGCTACGGAGGATTGCCGAAGCTCCTTTCAACTATCTTGGACCTGCCAAAAAGGCCCCTCATTAGCGTTATCATTTTACATACATTTTGCAGAAGAAAAAAAACAGACAGCAAGTACAAAGTATAATTAGAAATGTAAACTAGCAGTACACAAATAATAAAAAAAATACAAAAAAAGAATAGCACAAATACAAAGAACTCTAAATAATATTGACAAAATATTACCGCGTAAAAAAACCCCTCTAAATAAAACATAATGTTTTCCAAACAAATTTTGGTTAAGCAGCTCATTTAGTGAAATTGAGAGTTTCCCCGGCAGCAAGATTTTGCAGGCAGTAAAAGCAGTCATTTTGCAGCTAAATGAATATAGCCAAAGTCGTTTTGCTCATCTCTAGTTCAAACCCTTCCCTACTATTTGTAGAACTAAAGAAAAATGTTTTAGCTGGACTTATGATATTAGGCACTTCCATTCAGATATAAAATATACAAGAATATATATATCTATAGCTACATAGATATATCTATATAGATATACAGATATATCTATATATATATATACACACCTCACTCTACAGTATACACTATAAAGTGTGATTCTTTCTAAAGCAATTTAAATATGTCTATTAAAATGTATATTTTGTGAAACATTTATTTTCATTATAAAACAACAACGTACAAAAAAGTAAATTCCTGGCTAAAGGCCTGAGAGAAAGAAGTGAAGGAATAACTAAATGAACACCTATTAATTGCTGCTATAATTCTTATTTTATTCATTACTCACTTTCTAAAATCTAGACTATTTGTCCAAATATGCATACACAGAGGTTGTCACAGTTGTGTCTAATACTTGAGTCACTGACCTTTGCCTTAGTGGAAAAGCATTTGAAGTAAAATAACTGAATAATGGCCAGTTGTAGCATTTGGTCTAGTCATAGGGCAGACATAGTTTTCCCAGTATAGACTACGTCTGCTGTGCATTATCATAAATAGTGATCCAGCAGACAAACACATGGGGAATTACCCATCATTCCTGGCTCTGTTCTTTTTAATTACTTTGAAGAAGGGTAGCCCAAAGGTAGTTTGTAAGAATGATTAACATATTTATGAATTGAGTTCAATTAAAAATAAAAGAGAGAAGTAAATGTGGTAAGTGTTCCAGCCACGTGATATGATAGAAATACAATTAGCTCTCTGATCTGTGACTTGAACACGTGGGCGTTTGATGAGACTGGAGCTAATTTACGTTGCAAAAGAAAAAATGCAAATTGTCCTTCATACAAGGTACTTGGTTTACAAAAGCTTTTATCAAAATCTACATTTACTAACTATGCAGTTTATTCATTCAGTGCTGTCAGAAAACGTATTACTTTATGTAAGCAGCATAGTGGATAGATTTATGTCTGCAGAACTGATAAAAAAAACACATATAATCTATCCTTATATTGCTTTCAAGCTATAGTAGTATACATTATGATGGTCATATGCACTTTCAAAAACTATATATGACCAGGTTAAACAAGGTTAATTCTGGATGGAAATCTAGTTGGAAGAATTGTATGGGTCCCATGTACATTATTAGATAATCATCAATTGCTGGGAAATGTGATATATTGGCATTTTACAACTTAACAAATCAATTAACTGGTCCACCGAAGTGGTTTCTCCTGCTAACTCCCACATCACTACTGGGTAATTGAAAAAAAAGCTTACCATAATGTGTTGTGCTAGCTTTTCCAGAAACTTGACATGCTTATGGTGAAGGACCTTAACTGATGGATACTTTGGCATAAAGGTTTTTAGCATGAATAGCTTATTATATCTGAAAAACATATTTTCATGTGACAAGTACTTTCACAGTAAGAGACGGGGTGAAAATACTATTACCATGAAAATATATTGCTATACAAATGTTAGGAACTGTTCAGAATGAGCCAGATTTTAAACTACTGTGGTGCATTAATGCACATTATGCAGCCCACAAATATACTGCTGAAGGTACCCCATTCACTTGAATGGGCTGCCTTAGGTACCAAAAAAGGTGCACATACCATTTCTACCAAAGTTATGCAGATTAGTTGCATGGCAATGCACATCTGTCCATTAGTCAGTAAGTGACCCTTCAAAAGGAACATTTACCTCCCTGCGGAGAACATAGTAAGTCATAGCTCTGGAAATTGGTGATGTTACTGTAATGAGGAAAGAGGTATAAGGAGTTTGAAGCAGATAATAGGTAACAAGTGGGGTTGAGGCACAGCAATAAGGAGGAGTGGCTATCTTTTCAAGAATGTCACCCTTAATAATGTTGATAGATGCTGTGTTTACCCCCAGGAGGCTGTCATGCTACTGCCAATTTGGAGAGATAGTTTCACATTAATGTTTCACATTAACTGTGCCTATGGAATGTTGGAGTTAAAACTGGAGTGTGCATTTTGACACATGCTATGGAATGAATAGAAGAGAAACATTATTCCGTATCTATGGCCATATCATATTTTATCTTAACTGTAAAGATTACTAAAGAACCAATAAGATCACGGCTGGCTCCACCCAGCTGTCAGAAGCAGGCTGTCGGCCGGCCAATGGCCAGCCGCTCGGCCAGCTTCGTCTTTCAGCACGGCTCAGCGCTCGACTGAGCCGCTCGGCCGTGATCGGGAGCTGTACGGGCTATTGTGAATAGCCGTACAGCACCCCCTCGGTTCTCCTGAACCGAAGGGGTCCTGGTGCCGAAGCTAGCCGAAGGATCGGCCGAAGCTACGGCCAGATCCTTCGGCAGCTTTGTGAATAGACCCCTAGGTTGTATAAGTGTGATTTAAAATAAATACTAATATTTCTTTATGATAATTGTTTTGTCTAGTATGGGGTCTTTTAATAATACATACTGTGTATCATTTAATTTTTAGGAGTACCAGAACATTGTTTGTAGTTTTATTGTACAGCTGATGTACAGCTGATGTAGAAAAATACTAAAGCACAGTGAAGGGAACATTCACTGGTCAGGGTCTGAAAATTCTACCCACCCACCATTATATATTGTCATTTTAAATTGTTATACTGTATATAACTAATGGCATTTCAAAATTCAAAGAGGAATAACAATAGCTGTATTTGTACATCAAAAACCACCCATCACGGCTTACACCTGTATGGTGGGAGACAGGCTAACATAACAAATTACTATGGGTCGTCCAGCTTATGGAATTAAACCTCTCACTTGGGTCTGCACTTAACATTTCCTGAAAGACACATGGCAAATGATTTTGTTTCTTCTCATTCTACAGATCTTAGTTGGCTGTTTATCCTCTTGGTTCAATATTTGGGGTCTTTTATGTGGAACAAGTATGCAAATAAGAATATCTGACTGTGCAGATAAGCATGCACATTGCAGGTCTGTAACTCAAACCTTTTTCAACTCATTTGGTCTAGCAAGGTCTAGGTTCTAGCAAGACAGCTAGCATCTACAGAAATGCAATGACAATCAATGACTGCCATCTATGTCTCTCAGGAAAGGTTTTCCTTACTTACCTTAACTGGCACAGAAGGAAATTAAAGCATTTTTATTATCATTTTAGATCCACTTTAATGGACTGAGTATCTAGGGTACCTTGCCCATCTGATAAATATAACTCTAGAGAAAGTTTTCCCAGCTTAGAAGTAAAGGGCCCTTGGAAATTATTTTTAAATGTTGGCATCTACCCACGATATCTGAATTAATACAAGTGTGAGGCAATGTAGAGCAGCCTGAAAAAACTAAAAGAAGTGATTTTACTTTAAAATTCCTTGGAATACTGGGAGGAGTATAAAAAGGCCAGTTTATCGTCCAGTGATGGTGCCTAGTTGAGAGTTGGCTAGCCAAGAAGAAGCCAGCATCTTACAGTTTACTGAATAAATATATGGGAGACATCCTGTGACTTGGCACCCAGTACAGCTGAGTAGGTTGCACATGTCTAAAAACTAATCCTGCTGGGAATTTAAAACATTCCTTATCATGGTTCTCAGAACAATAGTGAGCATATGCTATAACAAAAAATGAGCAGTCCACCATGTCATGAATATTCACATCCGCTCAGCCTTTAGCCACTTCATACAAATGCGTAAACTATGAATACAGTAGAAACCACACAGTCAGTATAGTGTGTTAATTAACCACTTGCCGTACGAAGCATCTTCTTACTATTTGCACACACATGGTAAAATCTAAATTTTGGCTAAAAAAACAGCTTAAAATGTTGGCACCAGAAATTTTTTCTAAAATTATGCTCACATGCTGGAGATGCTCCTCCCAAGTCTCACCACCAAACAATTATATATTTTCTGAAAGAAAAGGCCCTGTAGAATAAAAAAATGCTGGTTGCAATTTTTTATGTCATACGGTATTTGCGCAAAAGTTTATCAAACCAATATATTTAGGATGAAATACATTAAAATAAAATTTAGTGCACAGAAAAAGAATATAATACCCAATATAATACCCAAATATAAATGACGGGGTCACGTCGGGTAAAAAGATACTAAACATTTTAACCCTTAAAATCGTGTGCGCCTGTAAAACCGCAAAAAAATACAATACCCCTAATTTCCCATATGCGACACTTTAAAAGCTTTTACTGCTCATCAGTTTAGGGTTAACAGTGATTTATGGCCCTCAAATTTTTGCTCTCACTCCGACGTTTGTGGCGATATGTAACATGTGTGGCGCAATTTTCGTTTTTGCACGCAACTTTATAGTTTGTGGCATGTCCTCTTTATGGGACCCCAAAGAAGCTGATGAAGCAGAGATCTGCTTTACCGGCTTCTTCTCTTAGCTCTAAGGGCCGGAGAATGTGCACAGTGGCACCGGAAGTGATGCAATACACATCACTTCTAATATACATCACTTCTGGGTCCAGTGATCAGAGGTGAGATCAGTGGCTAGAAGCCTTTTGATCTTCCTCCGATCTGTCAGAGGAGACCCACCATGCCGGAGCCCAGAAAAGCACACATGGGGCACACATAGCTGCTCCGGACAAACGATCTAGCGCCTTTACAGACACCAGATCGCTTACACATAAACAGCAATCGCCTGCTGTTTAAAATGAGCACCAGTTGTGTTCTTGGTAAAACTAGCAGCAGAAACCGTGTTCTTGATATAACCACTTCAACCACTATGTTCTTATTGCAAGTTATTGACTGGCCCTTTTAAAAGTCATCCTGATGCTCTGAATTCTTGAAAGGATAGACCAGGGGTGGCCAACTCCGACCCTCCAGCTGTTGTGGACCTAGAAGTCCCATGAGGCATTGCAAGACTCTGGCAGCCACAGGCATGACTCCCAGAGGCAGGGAGGGATTATGGGATTTGTAGCTAAAGTACAGCTGGGGGCCCAGAGTTGCCCACCCCTTGGATAGACTGTAAGATTTAGTTACACAAAGTCTCAGTAACTCCTAACACCCTCATATTATTTAAGCATCGTGTCAAGTAACAGTCTCTTTCTACAGAAATACTAATCAAGTGATTGAAACATGCTATGAGTATTATGAATGAGTGACATATAGGGGTTCATTTACTAACCTTATAAACACACGACGAACGTGTATACACCTCTGCAGTGTGTTCCCTCCCAGCATGATCTATGGGTGGAATCTAAACACCTTTGTAATGTGTACACCCAGCAGGTGTGTTGTGCAAAGCCCTGAAGGAATTCCAAGGTGATGTTGGGTAAATTAGCTCTATGTTGTGTTGCTTGCGTTGATGAATGCAAGGAATGTAAATGCATGAGCTAACCATTTTTGTCTAAACTGTGAAGCAGCATTATATATGCATCATGTGCATGATTTTTCCATATATGGCATTAGTGGAAATATGCTTTTAGAGACTTTTTGGTTGATAAATACGTTTTGCTGTGTGAAAATCACACACACCTGGCGTGTGTGTGTGTTTAGGTTAGTAAATCACCCCCATACTTTTACACCAACTAAGCACAAATCAAATACATATAAAAACCAATCCATGAATGCTAGATTGTTTTAAGCCCAATTTTAAAGCAATGCTTAATGTTATTGATACATTTAAAAAAAAATCAGACATTGTTATTAAGCTTTTTAGTTTGCATGTCGTTAGCTTTCATTGCATGTAGTGTGAGTGTGTGTGTGTGTGTGTGTGTGTGTGTGTGTGTGTGTGTGTGTGTATATATATATACATACACACACACACACACACACACTGTATATATTCCAATCTTGTAATATAGGAGGAAAATATTATATTTATCATCTGCAGCTAATGGATCAAGCCTCCTATTATGTCAGTTTGTACGCTTGTGAATGTTATTATACCATACACCTACACACATTACAACTCTTAGTGAAGCAGTCCCAGAATGCAAATCTTTTCTTATCATTATGCTGCTATACAACATGACCACTTCACTTCTGATTATGCTGGATAAAGCATGGTTTTATAAGCCAACAATTATATTAAGTAACACATTTGTAAGAAGGCAATATGTCAGATTTTGTTTATGAGCAACCAAATGGTCAGTTAAACCAGCACAGGTTTATGAATATGGAAACCTTTTTGTAAAGCTGACATTCAACCTACTGAAACAGGACTATTGAAACCATGTCTCTGTGGCCCCAATCACTAGTGCGGTGATACATGTTTATCATTTTGATGGCTTCACCATCTGGAGCCCTAGACACAATAGAAAAATAGAGGCTACATATGTGTTAATGAGTCTGATCCTTAAATGCCTGCTCTTCCCTTGGGATTGTCATTATCAATCACACAATGACCAGTTGACCAGTTAACAGAACAGACTCTGCTGATTTTTTTATTATTAACTGGTGGGTGATAGGCACATATAATTTGTGTAGTGAATACTATTAAATACAGTGTACAAAGAAACAAGATAAATATATAATGTCATAGTTTTTATAGACTGGTTTATGGTTGCTTTAAACCTATCAAATGTTATTTTGTTATATTTTAAAGTGAAGGACAGGGAAGCCCAAGTTAGGTCATACGTCTAGTCCCTGGCCCCAGGTGGCTTGCTGGTCACAAAAAATAATTCACAAGGGCACACAGACGATATATTATTTGTGAAACAGACTGATAAGTGGTGTAAGGCCTCATCCAGATCATCCAGGCAGACACGTTCGTGCGGCATGCACACCCAAAAATGGTCCAATCCCAGGAGGGAGAGGTGCTGGGTAATTGCACGCAGCAGCCTGTTCTTCCCTATGGGAGGATGCGGCTGTACTGTCATCCGCACACTCATACTTGCACATTCGTGCGGGTCCGGACACCCGTCCCTCCCGAGATCGTCCCATTTACAGGCGTGCACGCCGCATGGACATGTATGCCCCGTCTGAACGAGGTCTATAAGTAATGTATATATGGTGAGCAATCCCCCTAAAAAGTCTTAACGAGTCCCTTAAATGGTTAGTTAACTTATCATATACTGTAAGTACAGTGTATCTTAGGGTTACTAACAACACATTCATCCATATACTGTATACTGCAGTAAGAGTTGCTTATACAACTCACAAACATACAGTTAAACATTTGAAAAAAATATGGGAGCTATGATTACTGACTTTTTTTCTTTTAGAGTCTGAGAAACACAGGGCCAGTGGGAGAGGAAAGTAATAAAAAAAAATCTGTATTTTCCATCAGCTGCCAGTAAATGGTAATTTGAATACAACTGGCTACCTAGCAGTGGCATAGCTACAGGTCATGGGGCCCCATAGCAAACTTTTGAAATCTCAACTGTAAGCTGCAAAATCTCACAAAATCTCATGGAAACACATTCATATGGTCACATGTCCTAGTCACATGTACTAGAGTTCCAGGAAGTAAAGGGAGATGGACTAATCTGCCTTTAGTGAAAATGGCCACCATGAGAAGGATAGAGAGGAAAAGAAAAATAAGATATGCAAAGAATAAAAAGCCGGCAATTATCTAGAAGTATCTGTTGTAGATTGCCATTACTAAATATTTCAAAAAGTGTCTTTGCTGTCACTTTTAAGATAGGGGTAAAGTTCCTCTTTAGCTTTTAACAAATCCCATCATGCATCTGCCTCTGGGAGTCATGCCTATGGATTTTAAAGTCTTGCAATACATAAAGGGATTTCAGTGCTTAGATTGCCTACCCTGTTGCAAACTCTCCTGCCCCTTCCACCGCCACATCAAGCAAGTGCTAAAAGAGGTGGTTGAATAGTTAAGTTACGAAAAAAAATAGTAGAATAGTAACCATCGCCATATTTTATATTATGACATAATTGTTAGTACTCCTGGACCTTACTGCACAGCCAGCAGAGGGGGATATGTTAATTGGAAATATCACAGGGGGTACAGGGTCAGTGTCAACAGCAACCTCTGCAATAATTAATAATACAGTACTGGATTTGTGTTGTCTCCAAATGTACACAGATTTTCTATGTTTAATCCACCTTCCACCCCCAGACCCCATAGCAATCATGTGGGCATCTATGGTTATTGTTACACTACTTCTACCAAGGAATTACTTATATTTACTGCATAGTGTATAGTATTATAGGTATAAATACAGCATTCTACCCCCTGATCAATGGAACAGACTTTTGTTTGCATTATTACCTACTTCCTGCAGACCTCAGTGGACGCTCTGGTATAAACTGCCAAAGTCTTTCATGACAGAAGCACAATCCAACAAGATTTGAATGGCACTTAAAAGAAACAGAATATTCTCTGTAGTGGTTTCCAAGTTATAATCTAAAAAGACACATCTTTTCTTGTGTTCATATGGAACATCGGCTCCTTTAAACAAATTCAAAGCACCTGAACATACAGTATATCCATTAATCTGATCCATGCCGAATTACAGGATTTCCGGTGAAAAAAACTGAAACTACTAATTTGTAGAAGGATGTCTGTACACCTTGTAACAAGGACACTCCACTGTAGTCCAGGTAAGTCAAGGAAAATGCAGTTTATTGAAAGGGCAAATACAAAATAGCTTGAAACAGCAACATAAGACAGTCTTTTAGCTTCGCTCGGTAGCTTTCCACAGCTTCAAGACACTCACACTTGCTCACCCCTCATGAGCCCTCCCTCTGCTCTCTTAGCAGTCTGTACCACAAGTCCTAGGGTCACCGACCTTCCTGACCTCTCCCCTCATGGGCACTCACTCTGCTCTCTTAGCAGTCTGTCCGACAGGTCCCTGGGGTCACCGACCTTCCTGACCTCTCCCAGCCACCCCTGGCTGTTCCGTGCGCGTCCAGCACGCACCCGAGTTTGTCTGTGTGCTCCCTGCACGCACACACACACAACTCCAACACAACTCCCTGAGCACTGGGCTGGCTTCCTAATAAGGCTGCTCTCAGCCACCTGATCAGCCCAAGCTGGTCATTGGCAACACCTGGCCCCAGGACTGGAGATCTCATCCCACCCAGAGCTCTACGAAATCTCCAGAGCTCCAGAGCCCCATTTGGCTGAGAGTCCTGGGTGCCAATGTTGCCATGCTACGTCGCGGCATTGCCATGCACTGCCACAACCTCAATACCATTAGTTGCTCCATTACTTGTTGGTGTAACACAATAGCTCCAGCAATTATCCAGATGCGTGTATTGTTTCATAATATTGCCTATTTCTTGTATGATACAGGGAACAAATTTAAAATATAATCTGTCTGCAAAGTTCAATATATGGTATACACATGAATTATATATAAAAGACTGTGTGTTTTTCTACAAGGGAGACCCGCAACCCATGCAGTATATGTCAGTATGAGTTCTTTATGCATTTTTAATCAGTCAGTGTAATTTTAAAAGTGGTTACCTATTTATATAATCTGGACATTGTTCTTACCCGATGCCTTTGCTGCAATATCATGTTTGCATATAACTACAATCAATATGTGATTACATGGAGCCCAAACAGATCAAATCTCATGAATATTTTCTGATGATGGCCGAAGCAAACATTATTCGCTTGCCTGAGAAAGATGAAGAGTTTGATGAGAATGTGCTTTGCTTAAACAGTCCAATCACCTTATTTGTTGGGGAAAAGGAAAATAAATATGTTTTGTGTTTATGTAGCTCCTTATGTAAGACCTAAGTGTGTTTAGGCAGCTACTCAATAACGTACTGTTTTGTAAATGCTTTAGAAATAGTTATATATGTTGCATCTTGTTCTATTAAGTTACACTGACTATATTATTTGACCTATTAGTGACTGCATAAAGTTTTTTTAACTACAAAAAAAATTAGGATACCAAATAGGATACAGCACTGTAAAATTACAGTACAGATTAATCAGGGATAAAAGGCCTAATGGGTGTATACCTAACTTTTATCTATGGGGTAGGGGGTGCGGTGCATTTGAGTAATGTACTGTGAGGTGGTTCAGTTGCAAACACTTGCATTTATAAGCTCTTGGAGGAACTGTCAGTAACAACTGCCTGACGTGTTTTAAGCATCTCACAGTTAAAGTTAGATTCTAAAAGAAGAAAAAAAGGAAAAACAGAAAAAGTAGCTTAGGTGTTGACAATTGCCGACTCAATAGGTTTTTGGGTGTACAGATCTGTGCACATAGGTAGATCACATAAGATAATATACCCTAGCACTGCAGTTCAAAGAAGACACGCATAGTTGGTGATGCTGATATGAATGTTCTTATTTCGACATTTTGTGTTGTGTGGTTTTAACATTCTGCCCCTCAAATTTTTTAACATAAACTAATACTGTAATGTGTGCCTTACTGTAATCCATGGTAGTCTCCCTTCTCTTTGCTGCTCTTCCTTTTAAATCCTCATGTCTTCTCATGCTTGGGGAGAACTTCCCTTTGCAGCTGAGTGCCTCTTTCTGTAGTGCTGGCTCAGGTTGCAAACCTACACACAGACACCAGGTATCCATTTCAGAGACAAGGCAGTCTGCTGCAAAACAGAAGTTCTGCCCAGCATGAGAACAGATACAGATTTAAAAGGAAGAGCAGCAAAGAGAAGGGAAGCAACCATGGATTACAGTAGTCTCTGAAAATCACCATGTCACATGCCTTCCCAAAGGGAAAAAAACTTCTGTGCTGATGCACATTACCCAGAAATGTTACACTGTTTTTACAAGAAAAGGCCTTTAAAAAAAATTGCAGCCAGCAACAATTAGGAAAATGCACATGCAGCCAGTTAGCAGTGAAATATATATGGACTCCGGGAGAGGCTGTGAAAAAATGCAACCAGCAAAAAATTAAAAATATGCATGTTTAAAAACACATTCTTAAAACTTTAGACAATGCATGTGGAGATTCTGCAAGGAAGCTGCTTGACACACATCAGCACTCTAGCATTATGATGTGAAATTCTTTTCATTACCCTACCCCAGTGGTCATTCAATGAAGGGTTTACCAGCTATTTTAACACCAGTATATGCCTACATGCCCTACTCTAATTTATTTTTGTGCACTTTATCAGGAGCACTCCCTATCCTTTTCCTATCCCAGCTATGCAAATTTTCAATATGGCTGCTGGGAACCCTGCCTTTTTATAGTGATGAGCTGCCATGTAAGAAACCCTCCATTATTGGCCATTCTAAGCCGCCTGACCTAATTTAGAGGCTAGGAAGTGCATAATTAGTATTTGGCTGCAGTGGCAGTGAACATTAGTTCACTGGATCAGCAAACTGCAAATGGGTTGGGTTTGCTGTGAACCCAAGCTTGATGCGAGCCGGAAGCTCATCCCTAGTCAGTTCATCGTTAGCAACCTACATATTTCATGCAGCACAGGCAACATTTAAGTGAGCAAAAATAAAAACAGCTGGAGGTATACTTTTTTGGCAAAAAAGACATGCAAAGTCTCTTCTCCCAAAAATGTTCTTTCTCTGGCTTGGTGAGGAAGCAACATGGGTAAGTGCTGATGTTACATCACTGCAGGTGCATACTGAAAGTTACGTTTGCCATAATGTGCAAGTATGCAGTGCATACTTTATGGCAAGAGCCAGCCCACCACAACAGCAGTACAGTTCTACTTTAACACTTATCAGGTAATTTATAGACCTATGATTGTCATTACCCAAACGCATGTAGTCACATACATGTTAAAGGTTTAATAGTCCCCAAAATCATCTTACTGTATTACTTAACTTGGAACAATTACTAGTGCTATTTATAGGTTACAATAGGTTAAAGCAATAAGGCCTTGGTACTGGATTTCCTGAGATGGTATATCGCCCACTGTGACTTGGACTCTCTTATCAGTTTGAGGCCGTGTCAGGAACTCCTCTATTTCCTGTAGAATTCAGCAGGAAGACCTGACCATCTTCCTCAATTAAAAGTAATAAGTAATGATCCTGAATGGCAGGAGAGGAAAAAACTGGTATCTCCAGGAGCAAGATCTTGCATCTACACCCAATGGACCATTCAAGCATCACAAAATCCATCCAGCCCTGAATTCTTAGTTTTGAGTAAGAATAAACATGACAAAGTGGGAATAGAAGAAGTGGCAATAGACTAATAAGGGGTTTTAATGCACAAGTTACATATCAAAAGCAAACACCTCTCATACTATTCAAGCAGTTTTCATATTTGGTTGGGAAGTAGCAGTATAATAATGCACATAATATATGTTTATAAAATGTGGACTGCTCATATAAAAACAATAGAATTTTATACACTGCCTATATGATTGATGAGTAAATAGTACCAACCATGGCAAATCATTAATAGTATTAACTGTGTCAGCTGCATCACTAGATTCCTGAGGTGCCAAACCCTGTATTGCTTCAGCGTTGTTTACGGTACTTTCATTATTAATTGTGACTTTAAGGAGCTTTCAGTTAAAATGCTTTAAAATGAGCTGCACACTGTTCATTGCAAAGTTTATGACACAAGCTTGTACAGCATTATGAGATTTTGTGCCTGGACAAGATGACTGGTTGGAACTTATCTGTAACTCAACGACAATGTCACTTTGTCAACAGTAAAATAGTGTGAAATTTAATATTTTATGGAAAAGGCTCTTCGACTATACGTTTTTATGCCTAAACTGTTACTGGCTTATTTGCCACAAATGTAAGATCTTCACTCCTCAATAGTGTGAGTACTTAAAAACGGACTGCACGGATGATATTATATTTGCAATTCCAGTAAGAAACATTTATTGGATTAGACATAAAATGGGAGCATTGAGCCATGTAGCATTTCCTATGCAATTTTAACTGTCTTTTAATAATGTAAGATATGCAAAGTAGCTTTTACATTCAGACCTAAATGTATAGCTGTAAAAAGCATAAGAAACAAATATAGTGCCACATTATGCATTAGTTACATGCTGCCTTTGATTGAGAAAGTATTAAAATGTAAGTTTTACATTATAAGAAGAACCTTAGTAATATATACACTGAATGTTCACCAGGAAGTGACTTTGAGTAAGACAGAGAGTTTATAGTTAATAATGAGCAATGCTTTGAGCTCTAGTAACAGTAAAAACACTGTTTACCTTACAATTATTTTAGTTAGCTCAGCTAATTAAAGAGGAAAGCCAGCCAAAAGCAGCCATAATGCTTACTGTAAAACTGTATGTTCTTTAAAGTTTAGCAATCTATTATTTTAATAATGTCCCTATATTAATGAACTATTATGCATGAAAAAAATAAAATATTCCAATTTATCATACAGATGTGAAGTGAGGTTTTGCTTGAAGTAGGATAAGGCTCTGATGGATATAGGATGGAGGTTTATTTGGCCATAAGATATGTTTTCATCAAATGCAAGATGAGGTTTTGGTGGATAAATGATAAGGTTTCCAGTAGTTGGATAAAGTTTTCCTAATGTAAGTTAATGGTTTTGTTGGCCACAGGATGAGGTTTCATACGTTTAATGTGGAGGCTTTGTCAAATAAAAGATAAGGTTTTGCTGCATGTGCGATTGGGTTTTGTTAGACACAGGACAAGGTTTCAAGAGAAGCAGTAGGAGGCTTTGCCAGTTGTGGCCTGGGGGTTGTTGGATGAAGTAACAGGTTTCTGCTCGATGGTGGGGAGTTTTTGTTGGACAAACGATGAGGTTTTGTTGGATGTGTAATGAGGTTTTATTGGACAAAGGAAGAGAAACTAGATGCAAAATTATATTTTGTTTGATATAAGATTTTGTTGGATGTAGCATAAAGCTAGGGATGAGCACTGAGTTTGGGTCAAACATGGGTATTGAATTCCAGGTAAACTGATGTGGCCATGCACGGCCATAGCAACAAACTATTGATAATGCACTTTCTGGCCTCTGAACTTAGGTCAGGTGGCTTGGAATGACAAATAGCTCTTTCCTATGTGTGCATATTTTTTATATTTTGCTGGCTGCAGTCTTTTTTAAGGGTTTTTTTTTGTTAAAACAGTGTAATGTTCATGGGCAATATGCACCAGTACCAAAGTTTTTTTTCCTTTAGAAAGGCATGTGACAGGGTAATTTTAAAGGGTGGAGACTGTGGGAAACAAGAGCATAGCATTGCCAACCCATATTACAAAGGGGTTAATTTACTAAAAGTAAATATGCTGTTCACCTTGCAAGGATATTTTTCCTTAGTTTAGTGAATGAGGTGAAGCTCTATTGACTTTCATTCATCCGATGTGAAAACAAAAATCTTTTTTTTTTTTTTTTGCTCGTGATTGGGTATCCTTTGGAAAGTGATGACACTACAGTACCTGACACTGGTTTAGCAAAGTCCACAAAAATAAATTGTGAATGGGGTGTTAGGCAAAGCAGGAATTAAGTTGCTGGGCATGGGGTGATTTTGGAAAAAATGTCTTCTTCTGCTTTCACAGCAGCACTGCTGACCAGCCCTGGGAAAAGCATAGAAAAAAATCCACCAACTCCTCATAGCCACCTCTTATCTTAATGAATATGTTCTTCCTACATGAAACATATCAGACTGAGGCTCAGTCTGGGCACACTTCCTTGTGGTGTTGTCCTGGAACAATAACTTTTTTGAATGCTGATGTCATTGGAGTGCAGCTGGCTTGTTTGCTTATTTCTCATAGCCAGTTGGTGTGGATATGGTGGGATTAGCTGTAGAGGAGGAGGAGCAAGGGCACAGAAGCAATCCAGAAAATCAAGCAGCACCAGAAAGGCAAGTGTCGGCTCTGTGCCTTTGAGAAGGAGGTGGAAAATGATGTGTGGCATATAATAAAGTGCATAGTGCATATTAATCTCATGGATACAATTTCTAATTAGGAATTTAAGTTTAATACTATTTCAATCTTTAGAACAAAAAAGTAAACTATGTTGAATCCTTTTGTTTTGCCTTACTTTTAAGGGAAACAGTTTACTTTTCTTTATAGAAATTAGATACATTTTCCTAAAACAATACAAAAACAACTCACTAATGCATCTTTGTGAGAACAATGTAGCCGTATCATACATTGCCAGAGTGGATGCTTTTTATCTAAAAAGGCTTTCATTTTGGCAGCATCAACAAGCAGTAGCTGCTAGGGAGGAAACATTATTTTGTCCTCAGGTACTTACAAAGCCAGCTCTAAATATTAACTGGGGAATCACAAACTGAATCTGATATGAAAAGTTTGTACATAATAGTAATAATTTCTTTAGTGTTAAACTATACCCACACAGGCATTACTGGAAAAAAGCTCCAGTGTGACAGATGCTCATGTTAGAGACATGCAGTAGAAGGTTTTACACAGGAAGCCATTTGCAAATTGTTTTTCACACATAATTGCTTTCATATGGTTTTTTGCAGGTTACCTCTGCAGCTCTCATATAAACCTATTCAGCACTGAGCAAACTTTTGTTTTATAACTGTTAATGATGCACATTCTGCCATAAAGCGTTATGTAAATATTTCAATTATAACCTATTGCAAATTGTAAGGGCATTAGAAATTGGCACATGGTATTATATAGGCTTGAGGACTGAAAATACTTCAGTTCCTGTATTTCAACCAAAACCACATCATATTAAAATACTCTGGTCAAGAATTATATATTCAAAGCAATGCAATACATGCCTATTATAACTTAGTGCTTTGCTGTAGGGATTGTATTAGTGACTGTGTGTGACAAAATAGCACATTTTCGCCAATTACTAATAGCACTGAGTGGGGAGGTGGGGGGGGGGGGTGTAACACAATCTCTTGCAAGGATTGCATATAGTACGTCCCAACTTAAGAATTTGAGAAAGAGGGACACCTTGTCATGGAGATGGCATGGCATGCAAGTGTTGTACCATGACAAAAGCTAGATGTGGCTACATTGAGTAGAGTAAATGAGCAGTGGTTTTTCATCTCTACAGAACCTGAAAACTGCCGTACTGACACCTGCCGGAAAAAAAATTAATGTAAACACTGCTTGGTGTGGCAGGTCAATGCTGCATCTGAGGTATGTGAGGAGGCATACTGGATAGGATGGGGGTAGGAAAAACCATACAGGGTTGTTATTAAAAAAGTAAACCTGTACTTTAAAAATAACTTCATTAATAGTTGGAGGCTACATAGGAAAAAGCAGCTCTTGGGTTCAATAAACAATAGACATGTGCCCCAGCAAACAATTTGTTTAGTTTAGTTTTGATTCGGATTTTGCATATTTAGTTCTTCGGATTTGGGTCCGCAATTGAATTCGTTGCGGGATTCGGAAGAAATTTGTTAGCGGTAGCCCGGTCGAAATTTCGTTTATTGGACGCAATTTTGTTAGCAGCAAAGTGACAGAAAAAAAATGTTTTTTTTTTACAGTCTGCAGAAGATGAAAAAAAAGCGTGAGGTTCCCTCCCAATTCATACCAGACCCTTTAGGTCTGGTAGGAATGTTAGGAGGGACCCTCCCCCAAGTTACAACAAAAAAAAGTGCATGGGGTTCCCCCCAAAATCCCTACCAGACCCTTTAGGGGGAACCCCAGTCCCCAAAAATGGGGAGAAAAAACGTGGGGTCCCCCCTAACAGTCCTACCAGACCCTTGATCCGAGCACTAGCCCGGCAGGTCAGGAAAGGGGGGGGCGATCGAGCGCCCTCCCTGCGCCTTACCAGGCCATGTGCCCTCGGCATTGGGAGGGTGTCCCCGTGCCGATGGGGACAAGGGCCTCTTCCTCACAACCCTGACTTGGTGGTTGTGGGGGTCTGCGGGCAAGGGGGCTTATTTGCATCGGGGTACCCCTTTTAATAAGGGGGCACCCAGATACCGCCCCCCCTTGTGAATGAGTAAGGGGTACTTGTACCCCTACCCATTCACTAAAGGGTTAAATCAAATAGTTAGTAAAAAGTCCAGACTTTTAGATAAAATCCTTTCATTGTTTTAACTTGGGGGAGGGTCCCTCCTAACATTTTTTTTTAATGTCACTTTGCTGCTAACGAAATTTCGTCCAATACACGAAATTCGACCGGACTATCACTAACGAATTTCGTGAAATCGGGAATTCGGATTTGTTTGCATTCGTTTTAGCTGCAATTTGGAATTCTGGTGCATCCGAATCTCCGTCCGAATTTTGATTCGTTTGTATTCATTTTAGCTGTAATTCGGATGCATCTGAATCTCCGAATTTCCAAAAATTCGTCCGAATTTCGTTTCGGAATGAAAAAAATCGCACATGTCTAATAAAAAACTTTGTATAGAGTTATAATGTACTGCACTGCTTAAAGATTCCTGCAGTGGGAGTATGTAGTGTGCAGCAAAGCATATAGAATGCAATAGTCAGGAGTATATAACATACAGTATAGCATATAAAATTCAGAGTTCAGATGTATGTAATATACAATATAATATATACAGTGTGGAGGCCAGGACTATGTAACACACAACATAGCACATTCAGTGCAATGGTTAAGACTATATAACATTCAGCATAGTGTAAATAGTGCAGAAGTCAGACATATGTAATGCACAGCCTACAGACTGTAGTGTTCACTGGTATGTAACAATGTCCCTTACATTGTTGGTTAGTGGTTGGAAAAATGCCCTAGCATCAGTTGTCAATACGAGAAAACGATGCCTGCTGTGGCCTGTGGGAAAAACAAAATGATTTGGTGCTGATAGAAAAAAATTCTCAGTGGTGGTGGTCAGCGAGAAGAAGTAATGCCCTGGCATTCATGAGTAGAAGTAACAAATGCTCTGCTGTCATTGGTTAGTGGGTGGAAAAAATACCCTGGTGTAAGTAGGGGAAAAAATATCCAATCATTGATGATCAGTTTAGAGGGAAAACAGCTCAAGTGCTGGTGTCAGTGAAAGGAAAAAATGCCCCAGGATTTGTGACCAATGAGAGAGAAAAAATGTACCACTGTCAGTGGTCAATGGTAGGAAAAAGTGTCCAGGCAACAGTCAGTACAAGGAAAAAATGTTCTGATGTTAGTGGTCAGTAAGAAAAAAAAGGCTCTGGTGTCAGTGAACAGGGGTAATGATTTCACTGCCACTGATGTTCAGAGGGAGGAAACAATGCCCCCGTATCAGTGGCAAGTTGGAGAAAAAATGCTCACTGTTGGTAATCAGTGTGGGTAAAATAGAGTGAAGCCTTATTGTTGGTGGTTAGTGGGAGCAAATATGCCCCATAGTCATTGGTCCTCAGAAGCAAAAAATTCCCTGCTATCTGTGGCAATTGGGAACGCAAAGTGTCCCATTGTCGGTGGTCAATGGGAGCAAAAAATGTCCTGCCTTTTCTGGGAGGAAAAGGGATCTGCCGCTAATAAAAAAAATCCCCCCTTCCAAATTCGCCTCAGTATTGGTCTACAATTGGATTCACTTCCTCTAACATTAGTGGTCAGTGGGGTTAAAAGCAATGCCCTCAGCATTGCTTGTCAGTGGAGCTCACTTATCTACCCAGGAGCTTCATGACCTGTGCCACAGCATCTCTCTGCCCATTTCCTGGTGAGGTCACTCTCAGAACTCTATTTGCACTGGCAGCCGAGAGAACACTCTTTCCAACCATGCATACTGTATATAAAGCCATTGCCAGGCAGTGTATTAAACATTCCAGCATTGGGACATGGTGGCCGTGGCGCATAGGAGTTTGTTTAAAACCTGGGAGAGTAATGTGGGATCTAGAACAGTTGTGGGGTCTGGGATTATGCTGTAAGAGTTTACCGACTCCATGCCTATTGATGATTATGTATATATCTTGCATTCAGCAAAAGAGATGTTTTGGAGCCCATTATTGATTACAGCTAACACTTCAACATCCAGTTTGGATGGAAACCAATGAAAGTGATATTAATGTTTTTAAGCTATTTCAAATACTAAATAAATCACTTACAAAGGATGCTGCCTCTTGATGTTTAAAATGATTAGCTCCCTGCAGAGTCAGCTGGTTTCCTGAGCACTGGCCCTGATATTCCATTTTTAGGTGGCTCCTTTCCCTTGCAGTGTCTTATGGAGACATTAGTGTGTGCCAATACTGTAAGCTGTGTGTGTCTCCACAAATACACAGACAAAGCAATGTGTTTCCACAAAAACACAGGCAAAGCAAGGCAAGCTACTTCCCTGCTCTCCACTTATCCTTCCTTCTATCTCAAAGCTAGTAGATGGACAGCTACTGGAGTCTGTGCTGCCCCCTGTGATATTGAACTGGACAGGAAGTTCAGGGAAGCAGAGCTGAGAGAGTTGGAGCCAGCTGATTGGAAACCTGACAATTGTAAGTGCTTGGGCAAAAATGTAAAGAAATATGTTGCTGTGCAATGCAAATTTGTTTGACCTGGATTCAGTAATGCAAAGAAATTGTAAGGGGTCCTGGTGCCGAAGCTAGCCGAAGGATCGGCCGAAGCTACGGCCAGATCCTTCGGCAGCTTTGTGAATAGACCCCTGAGTGTCTATAACTACTTTAATCTGCCATCTTTAGTTTTTAGTGTGTGGGAGTAAACTGGAGCATCAGCAAAAATACACATGCTGGACAAGACAAGTATACTAAACACTCGTTACCATATAGCATATAGCATATAGCATATATGACATTAATTTAGATGGATTTTGGGACGGTACTTTATTTAATTGCTCTAAATGCAAAGAAAGGCAGCTTGGACAAAATAAGTCACCATCACCAGCTGCTTACAAAAGCAAATGAAAAAAGACTAACACTTTTAGGACTTCAGGATTATGCAAATATTCCAAATAGCAAAAATATAACATTTGCCAAACATGCTTGTCTTCTATCTAACCCCCGCACAGACCATGAATCTTTACTGTAGCCACGTTCATATCAGCCAGGACTAGTTAGTTTCAGTCTTGACACATGTACAGCATTATGCTTGTAAATTTTAGGTTGTTTTAGAATCCTAGTTGTAGGAGTTGTTAAGCATTCTATTATTATAGTGCTATTTGTTTTGTGTTATATCTTAAGTTTTGTTTATATTTGCTGCCACCTAGTGATAGGTGCTGTGTTCTATCCTGAGATTGGGTTTGTAGAGTTTAGCTGTTTAGTGACACAAATTAGTTTTATTTTCTACCTTTCTTTGCATGCCATAATAACTCTCCATTGTTTTATGCATAATGTTTATTATAATTGTTTTTATGTTTTTTTAGATCCCATTTTAACTCTTGGTTGTATTAAGTATAATTATTTAAATTAGTATTTGCAAATTTGAAATTTTAATGCATGTGCATTTAAAATAGACTTTAGCAATGAATATGTAGCGCTCCCTTTTCCCCAGTCAATGCTATCCCGATATAAGACTATTGGTGGCTCTGAAAGGGTGATCTACAATAAACTGAACTAACAGGTCTCCCTGTCTTTCCGCTATAAGAAATCTCTACTATGGATCCACAGCACTCCAGGACACCTTGCGTTACTAGGGTTGGTTGCTATGGGTTACTACAGCTCTGATTCTTCTTGTCTAGGGCTGTTGTTGCTCGCTTTGCCCATCAGCACTTACCACCCTTCTGTTGTACAATTGAAGTGAGGTCCAGACTGTAGTTGTGATGCTTGAAACATTTATTGAAGAACTTCAGGGAGAGAGGTAGAGGAGGGTTAGGATCATCTCGGTAGGTGTAGACTCTATGGCTTTGAGGGCCTAGCCAGCTTAGGCAGTCCAGCACAGCCTCCCCCACATGCAGGGCCTGGGGGAGGAAGAGAGCGCTCACATGGCCCACCCAGAGTATTTATCTCCTCTCCCAGCATGCACCACTGGCTCCTTCAACAGTGATTGGCTGGGAAGGGATATCTACTCCTAGCAATCCCATTGGCTGCTCTGTTCTATCACTAGAGCACACCTTGTAGTACCTCTGGCAGCAGACAGATGGCCAGCAATGATAGAATGTTTAGGGGGAGAACCACATGAACCAAACTACAGATTAGTATCAGACCACATACAATCTGATAAACACTAAATTTAATAGCACCCTTTCCACCAGGGTACTACAAACATATTCTTTATATACTAAATATTTCTGACCTGCAACTTTATCCCTATGTTTGATTACAGAAACCAAAAACAAGCTCAGTCATGAAGGGGTTAAAGTGATACAATGGTATTGATATATGGTTTACATTGATGAAAGCTTTATGTTTACTGGGGAATTGTAGGTAAGTGTGTGTGTAGCAGCAGAGTAAACATTGTCCTCTTTATTCCATATACAAATGTGAGTGTATGTCCAGCCAAATGTTTTATCTTTTTTTTTTTTTTAGAGAGCGGGAAGGGTATAACAAACCAAAAGGTCTGAGTGTATGTCCAGCCAAATGTTTTCTCTTTTTTTTTTTTTTTAGAGAGCGGGAAGGGTATAACAGACCAAAAGGGGGCAAGTAAGAGACATTTATTGTAGGGTTCACATACATTTTGGAGCTGACCTCTACGTAGATATAAAAGACACACTGTGAGGCAGTTCTGCATTTGTTAAAACATCATTAAATGTATGTTTTTAATGCAAGCAGTGTAAGCACGAGAAATTAACCTGGTATCAGCCTCTTGCAGTCCCTGTACAGCAGAGCTCAGAGTGAGAGGAAGTAGCAGCACAAGGAGACAAAGTGACAGAGAGATGAGCTTATCACTGTAATGCTTCTCCTTTCACTGTTCAGTCACAGGCTAGATGTGGGCCTATGACAGCCTGGGTTTAGAGGACATGGGTTAGCCATCATTAAACCTGGAAGACTGGGGACATTAAAGCACACATAAAAGTGACACTAAACTCTGGAGTTAAATCTTTAAAATGCGTTCAAATTCCTTAACTATTAATAAAAATGTATCTTATTTGTGTATTACTCAGCTGTAGATCCTCAAATCATCTCTGAATTCATGCTGATAATGTCCTTCCTTCTGGAGGGGGCTACTTTGTTGCCCCATAGTCCCTGTGTGTGTTTAAAGTAGCCACCGCTCCAAGCTCGCTCCCATGATGGACTACAATCTTATTACAAATTAGGAAACTAAACGTGATATTGTAGTCCATTTAGTTTCCTAATTTGCAATACGATTGTAGTCCATCACAGGAGTAAGTGTGGAGCAGTGGCTACTTTACACTTAAGCAACATATTGTAGTATAATTTTTGGAATGCTGCAAATGCTCGTTTTGGTGCTACACAGTGCATTTTTAGGCTCATGGACTTCAATGCGAGCACATAAAAACACATGTAACATTTTGCATGTTTGTGCTTTTTAGCACATATCAACAAGCCCCCACCCCCTAGCAGTCTATAATTTTATTTCACTTTCATTGACCAAAGCATGAATGCATAATGCATAAAAATTTATGAAAAACAGGCATCAAAAACATGCTAAAAATGTACACAAATTCAAACGCAGTGTTCACACCACACTCTATCACTGTCAGACCTCGATTTGCTATAAGCAAGCGGGTGTCTGAAATGGCTTAATTCTTTCATTAATGGATTCCTCGTTAGTGAGGCATCCATTATGCTGATCTTAGCGGTTACTGGCATTCTGGAGCTCTGAATAGCGCAGTCATTTGGGCACTTAGTGACAGGGATGTACAGTGTACACCTCCCGTTGCAAAGGAGTTAATTAGGTTTCCTGTTGGGCTATGGGCTATTGTTAATTGATTGTTAATTGCCCTATTTGCATGCACCTTTCCTCTACTATTTTTAAACTGCTTTGGGCAGCTCCACTTTTTGTTCTGAAAGTAAAAGACTGGTGCAAGTAACCAAGCAATCAAAATGCTATTCATAGTTTAATCTTCACATAAGCACCAAAACACCTGCCAAGAGCCCCATCCAGCAGACTCCATGTACTAAGCCGAACACCTCATGACTCTGTGCTGACCAGAATTCCAAGCCTAGCCATTCTCTAAGATAAAAGCAATATAATTGTAGGCCCACTAAGGCTAGGTTCACATCTAGGCGATTGCACTGGTGAGCAGTTTTCGCGTTTTTTGTTTGCACAATTTTGCTTTGAAAAGCGTTCAGTTGTCATGCGGTTTCAAGAGCATAGAGATGTCTATGGGACCCAAACCGTGCGGCAACCACCCCCCAACCGCTTTTTGCGTGACAGACAAATTTCGCCGCGTGACGCAAAAAGCAATGGTGTGAACAGGCTGGATTGACTTGCATGCAGATCTCTGTTTTGTGCAATATTGCATGGCTATAAATCCAGCCTAAAGAGTAAAATCACAGCTCTCCCGCATCCACTAAATGTACCCTTACTGTTGGAATTGCCTGTCCTGGATTCCTGGAGTCACATATACATATAAACCTGTTGAAAATTCTTGGCTAAATAAGACAGCCTAATCTGCATCCAATAGGTGTCTCATTCTGTCAGTAGCTTGTCTGATAAATCCCCCTCTGTGACTGAATAATTACTGCAACTTTTACTTACAGGTGCTGCACAAAGATGTCTTTTTTTCCCCAACAATAATTTCATTTAAATGCCTTTCAGTAGCTTTGAAATAGCAGCAATTTATGTGTAAAAGTCCTCTTGAGCACAATGTCCACTGTCTGACTGCAAGAGAATTATGCTTTATAGTTCTTCATTCTGCATTAGAGACTAATCAGTCTGTATGTGTAGACAGGAGCCTATGCACGAACATGAAGACAATTTTCTAGCAGTCAGGTAGTAAAATGAGCGATGGGGAGACAATACAGTGGATGCATAATCTAGCAGATAATCACTCTGTGAGCTTTAGCAGCAGAAAGAATATAACTGAAAATGCCCTAGTATAATGACCCCTAGATACATTATTGTGTAGTTTAGTCCTAAATAAAACTTTTTAGACAGCTTTTGGTGCATCATGCCATAGGGAAATTAGAAACACTGGGGGATTGTATACTCTAAATGAATTCTTTAGAATTACAACTAACACATCTTAAAAAAACAACTTTCTATTCACAGTTCTGCCCTATTTCCATTTTTCATTCTTTAGAGATAATTTAGAAAAAAGTACATTTTGTACTTAGCCAAGTGAACCTGTGTTCACATTCAATAAATAATCATGTGCAAAAGAAAGTAAAAAACATATATATTTCTCTTACAAATGATTGGATAATGGAAGTGAATACAACTGTACTGAGCTAAAATTGTACAGAATAGCTGTAGTAGCCTAATATCAGATATACCGAAGGTAGGTGCTGTCTATGCATATAATATAACCCCAAAATATGGAATAAGCACCAAGAGTTGTATTCATCTTGAGTGTAGGTGGCATTTGAAAAGGCAAAGGATTCATGTGCAATACTACCAATTCAATTATATAGGCTACAGTGAAGGATTCCATGGACTCATTTAGGCATTTCATAATATGCTGGTACTACTGTATAATAATAAAGAGAAATAAAAACAATTGAACCGTTTCATTCTGGCTGTTGAATTGGGACAATATCAAAATTGCAAGCATTCTTTCTAAAATGGTGGAGGGATGGTCATCTTGGGATAGGGATTTAAAGAAGATGCATGTGCACACCCAGCAGAGTTAAAGTGGTATAGATGGTAAATGGGGTATTGTTTAAAGCAGAATTCCAGAAAAAAAACAACAATATAAAATTAACAGCCAATTGAAAAATTAATTGCAGCATTCACTTTCAACTTAAATCTCCCCTCTACATTGTTCTTTTCCACCACAAGATGCCCTCAGTCTGTGGACCAGCATCATTTAGCCTACTTTATCTAAGCCCAAACTATCCCAGACCTGTCCTAGACTGTGACTGGAAATTTAAAATAGAAGCAGCACAGTGATAAGTTGATCTCTCTGATTGAGTTTTCTCTTCCTGTCAGAATGCTGCTTCTCAACACATAAACTGTTTGACTACTTCTGCTGCTTCTATCTTTCACACTATAGCCATGCTGAACAAACACTCTACAGGCTGATTCCAGATCAAATGTAGGTACATATACTGTTTGCATTTGAAAATGCATTTTATGGTGCATTAAAGTGACATTAAACCCTCAGATTTTTTAACATAAACCAATACTGTAATGTGTGCCTTACTGTAATCCATGGTTGTTTCCCTTCTCTTTGCTGCTCTTCCTTTTAAATCCTCATGTCTTCTCATGCTTTGGGAGAACTTCTCTTTTCAGCTCAGGGCCTCTTCCTGTAGTGCTGGCTCAGGTTACAAGCCCATAGAAATGTATACACAGACACCATGGGGTTGATTTACTAACCTTTTAAACACACCACGAACGTGTATACACCTCTGTAGTGTGTTCCCTCCCAGCATGATCTATGGGAGGAATCGAAACACCTTTGTAGTGTGTACACACCCAGCAGGTGTGTTGTGCAAAGCCCTGCAATGAATTGCAAGGTAATGTGGTGTAAATTAGCTCTATGTTATGTTGCTTGCGTTGATGAATGTAGGAATGTAAATGCATGAGCTAACCATTTTTGTCTAAACTGTGAAGCAGCATTATATATGCATCATGTGCATGATTTTTCCATATATGGCATTAGTGGAAATATGCTTTTAGAGACTTTTTGGTTGATAAATATGTTTTGCTGTGTGAAAATCACACACACCTGGTGTGTGTGTGTGTTTAAGTTAGTAAATCACCCCCCGTGTATCTATTTCTGAGACAAGGCAGTCTGTTGCAAAACAGAAGTTCTGCAGAGCATGAGAACAGATACAGATTTAAAAGGAAGAGCAGCAAAGAGAAGGGAAACAACCATGGATTACAGTAAGGCGCACATTACAGTATTGTTTTATGTTAAACAGCCCTTTGCCTTTTTTGGGGACATTTTCCAGCGTTCAATTGCATTGTAATGATTACAAATCTACATTTGTGTTTATTTAAAGTGGAACTGCAAGCAGATAAAAAAAAACACCAATAAATGCAGGTATGTGTTCATTAAAATAAATTGTTCATTAAAATAAATTAAGTGTATTTTTTAGAGCAACAAGTGTAAGTATCTGAATTTGACATAGTATCAGCCTCTTGCAATGCCCTGTACAGCAGCACTTAGAATGGTAGGGAGAGCCACTCAGTTGTGTTCCAGTGCTTATGTTCTAACAAGGAACATGCTGATAGGATGAGAGCACAGCGTGACAGAGTGATGAGCTTATCAGTAGGTTGCTTGTCCTTCACTGTCCATTCACATGATGGGGCTGGGGCAAAACTTGGATATTGCAAAGGGTGTGATGGTGTCATAACAAAGCCAATTTTGGAAAACACAATATAATATTATGGGGCTGTCTATGATGAATATACCACATAGTTAAATATAATGATACTAAATAATAATAATGGAATATTAGTAGTGCACTTACGTAAATAAATCACTTCAGATATGTGTTTATGAGGAAGGCAATCCACTTAAATTTAAATCCTTTTTCATTAATCCAAAAACAACACTCTTGATGCTTCAAAGTACTAGAAATCATTACATCATAGGGCCATGCATAACTAAGGTGACACATTACCTATTATTTCTACACGTACAGAATATAGCAGCACTGCAATCAAGTAATAAAAAAAATAGGTGCTTCAGACTCACACTAGAAAGTGTAAGATGTCTGCTTTATCCATCCCTCTGCAGCAATACACATAATCTATATAGATAACACTGAACTATCATATGTTTGGGATTTACAACTAAATAATACATTAATTTAGAATATTATTAATTCCTATTCATTTCGAATATTATTAATGCCGGCCTTTGGGGTGTTCAAGGTGTGCAGTCGCACAGGGCGCCAGGCGGGCGACACGGCTCGGCCTCGGGGAGCCAGCATAGTCTATAGCATCTGCTCTCCTCACCGCTCGGCCATCTGACATGACAACGTTCCCTCCTGTGCCCCCCACCCACTTCAAGCGCTGTCTTTATCATTGAATCCCTGCTGCCTCTGCCCATACAGGCAGTGGGGATCAGAGGAGAAAATGTCCGCTAAAGCCTGCAACTGTCAGGATGGCTGAGCAGAGAGGAGGAGAGAAGCCGCAACTGTCAGGATGGCCGAGCAGGGATGAGACCGCCGCCGCTGTCATCCTGTCAGTTTTAGGATGACAGCGGCTCTGTGCATGGCCGAGCGAAGGATCTGTAAATATCTGTGATATTTACTGATTCTCTGTGTGCAGCACAAACACTGGAGTGATCAGCTGATCACTCCAGTATTTGTAAGTAACTGGGGACACAGAGTACTCTGTGTCCCCAGTTATGAATGAACAGCCAGTGCTTTACATCACTTCCTATTGATTCATGACTTTCTGAATGGGTAGTAGCACTCACTACAGAAGCTTTTACCCATTCATAAACTGATTGATAGTAAATATTTTACTATCACCAGTTTGTGAATAAATGGGAAGCCTTCTTGCTTTCAATTCATTTAGAACAGAGGCTGCTGAAAAAGAGATTGAGGACTCTGTGTCCTCAATTTCTTTTTCTATTTTAAAAGGAAAATGTCAGGGGTCTTTT
>NW_017306695.1:385976-386804 GCF_000935625.1 Nanorana parkeri | reverse complement strand
CCCAAATAACCCCCCGACCCCCCCCCCCCCCCCACAGTAAAATAAATAATAATTTTTAAAAAAATTATAAATATTAACCCCCTTCCCCCCACATACACATATAATATTAGAAATGTGCAAAGACTAAAAATTTATTTCGGATGAAATGAACGAAAACTAAAAACGTATTCATTCGTTCATTAAACAAAACACATTTTTATGCTATTTCGGATTCAGCCACTGGTGTGTTCTGCGCATGCATGCCACCATCCTGGAGGAAGGGCGCATGACGTCACATGACACCATGCGTGTTAGGCATCGCCATCTTAATTTCCAAATGACAGAAATAACGAATCTGAACAAATCCAAAACAGATTTCGAATACATAGATATTTCATTTGGAACGAGACACAGATGCGGGAGAGCTGTTGGCTCTTTTACTTTTTTTTACATTCTGGACTTGTATCACGAATGAAAAAAAGTAACAGAATATTGTTACAAAATGTAAACAAATAAAGAAACTGAGATATATGTGTTATTCTGTAACAGCTTCTACTTCTTTGCTAACACTCCGATCCCAAATTTAACAAAGAATTTGACAGCTGTCACAGAATATGCAAAAGTGTTACAGTCCACAGAAATAACAGTAATTTTAAAAAATAGCGTGGGTTTCCCCTCCCTAATTCAAACCAGATCCCCTAGGTCTGGAAGGAATGGTAGGGGGACCCTTAATGCGTAAAAAAAAAAAGTGTGCGGTACCCCCGGCAATTCATACCAGACACTTCAGGTCTGGTAGAGATGTTAAGGGGACCCCCAATGCCAAATAAAACCCCCAAAAATCCCATATTA
>NW_017306695.1:335457-385633 GCF_000935625.1 Nanorana parkeri | reverse complement strand
TTAGAGGCTTATCTGGGCAGCAGCCAGGCAGGAAAACAAAAGGGGGGGGGGGACGAGCGTGCGCTCCTGTCCCTGCACCATACCAGGTCACATGCCCTCAGCATTGGGAGGGTGTCTTTCCAGGGGGAGACAGATGGGGACAAGGGCCTGTGGGGGTCTGCGGGCAGGGGGGCTTATCTGGGTACCCCTTTCATTAAGGGGGCACCCAGATGCTGCCCCCCCTTGCGATTGTACCTCTACTCATTCACTAAAGAGGTGAATAAAATGCAAATAAACACACAACACACAAAATCCTTTAATTGAACAAAAAACACAACACAAGTTTTTGACAATTCCTTCCTAATTTAAAAAATAAAATGTCCCACAATGTCATTCCTGTTATTGACTATTTAAAATTTAAATAGCCAATAGCAGGCTGGCTAATGCACCCGCCCACTGCCTGATGTGAATCACAGAGGAGCGGACCTAAGAGAGAACTTTCTCTCTCAGGTCCACTCCTCTGCTGGAGCAATAACTATTCTGCTATTCTATTGGCTTTTTTAAACTGTAATAACCAATAGCAGCCTGGCTATTGGTCTGCCCACTGCCTTCTGTCAATAAGCAGAGAAGCGGACCTGAGAGAAAACTGAGAGAGAATAAAAAAAAACTAAATAACGAAGCATACGAAATGAAACAAATTAATCACATTTTTGCTGGCTTACATGTCTAGAAACATATTTGAGCTTTCTGTACCTGTCAAACTCTGAATTGCAAATCAGACATCTTAGCATTAAAGCAGAAACACATGTAATGAACTAATGTGTATATGCTATTTAGATTATTTAGCAAAAGTATGCAATCTACCAAAATCTATGAAAGTAATGCATCTCAGGAAGTAGGGCTAACATACAGAGAAATATATGCAGTGACTGCCCTTGAAGAATTTTACATGTTTAACCTTTGTTTCTAAGATTGCACTTTGTGCCCCGTCCTTTCTGTAGTTTTTTTCCTTTTGTGTTTGTCTTGTCTTTTCATCCCTGTTACACTTCAGTTGATTAAAGATTTTATAGATTGTAAGAATCGTAGCAGCTTGGTTCCACTCTAGTGTGATTAACCGCTAGGGATACCTCTTGGAGATCAAGGCAAGTGATTGTAATCAGCCTGGGTTGAGAGCCTGAAAGCAAATAGAACACGATGGGTGAAATAACCCAGCCATGCCTTTTTTGCACTTTAGAAAATAGGTGCATTATTGTGCTTATTTGCACTTTTTATGCCAATCTTTTTTTTCCCCTTAAATTGTAGCTTAAGGTATATAGAAACCCTAACTGAATAGCATTCATCTAAAGCTCTGTGCATTATAAACAATTGCTATGTATTTTTTTTTCTAAATAATGTGCTTCCCTTTTTTCATCCTCTTTTGCATTGCAGTCCTTTTGATTTTATCCAACCTTTTTCAGCAACATTTTGTCTACATGTACTTGCTCCTGTGTTGGCTTCACAGTACTTCTTCTTGGCAATGACAACAGTGGACCTGTGTGTCTGCAGAAATACTACTCTTCTTCAGGGGGCCTGTGTGGCAAGGTGACAATGCAAGAGCACATCTGGGAGACGGTTGTTAAACCATAACAGGAAGCACTAGAACAAAGACCTTCATGGCAGGATGGCAGCTATTATTTTACTAAAAGCTGCAGATTTAAAAGAAAACAACTTTTGAAATGAAATTATCATGTTAAAGTCAATATAAAATTTTAGTAATGCCTTTTTTTCAAACTAACTAAAATATCATTAGCATTTTCAGAAAAAGCAATGTTTTTCATTTATCACCACAAGAATTGCAAATGCCTAATTTCCACTCATGAGCTAGCTTCTAGTTTAAACCTTTCACTGCCAAGGCCTTTTTTGCTTCAGGAGTATATAATGAGATTGGAAATTCTAGAAATTCTTAAAGCGGTTCATCAAGCAGTAGATATAGGCAAACAGTTTAAAAAAAAAATCGCTTTAACAGCGGTTTAAACTTACCTTATTTTCGCTGCGCGCTCCCGCCCAAGAAAACAAAACTGTTTGGGCAGCCACAAAGCATCTTGGGGCGGGCACATGCGCAGTTTGGATACTCGGCCGGGAGACGAGCAGAGACACAAGGTAAGTCTATGGACGTGTGCACCCGCAATGCAGAAACCGTGGGATCAGAAGTGCCAGCAAGCAGAGAGGAGTCAGCGCTGGTTCGGAGAGCCGCCGCACCGCTGGAGGGACAGATGAAAACATCAGGAAAGAAGAAAAAAATCGGATTAAGAGACATCATTTATGGTAAGTGCTTACATTGACATTGGGGGGGAGGGAAAAACATTTTATCCTTTAATGTCACTTTAAATGACGCTTTAGCTAAAGAATCTACTGTAGATTTAGTTGACTACAATCTCATGGTATTTAGTTGACTAAAACTGGACTAATACTAAAACAATTCAGATGACTAAAACTAAATGGCTGATGGTTTAACTTGCTTTCCAACTAATGTTATTGTTGACTTATATTGTTGTATACGCACTAAAACTTGAATAAAACTTAATTAAATAAAACTAAATGGCATTTTAGTAAAAGAAAACTATGAGTAAAACTAAATAGAAATTTGCTGTCAACATTAACACTGGTCCACACTTACAGTTCAGTGGTCCTCCAAGTCTGCTGGATAAAAATATTTTATATTCCAAAGTATTTGGGTACTATCAGCAGCAGTAGCAATAATAGGGCCGTGTACTGCAGCAAATGTCCCTTTATAATCCACAGGAATTGGTATAACTCATTCTGACCCCTTTTAATGTTAAATGCAGTCCAAAGGTCAATGCTAATTTTTTGGGGTCCTGGCCATTCCACCTTGCAGCAGATTGTCCCTCAAATTCTCACATTAGCAGCATTCTTCATTCCAGCAAATGTGTAAATTATCTTGCTCCTCCCTTTAGGGCACCTCATGTATCCATTGACTTGGAGCCGCCCCTCCCAACCTAGTAAAGTTTCTAGAGGCTCCCCTTCTGGAACCATCATTCTTTTCTCTGAAATCTTTAGTGCTTGAATGTTCATTTCTAGAATCGTTCATCCCCTTCTCAAGGGACTGAGAGGATCCTGCCCGGTTACCACACTGCTTTGTTTACATTTTCTTCAGTCACAGGTCATGCTTTGACATAGTTTCCATGGAGACAGACATTTTAAGTGGTGGAAGCAAGCTCTCAAACACTTCCCTGTTTTGCATGTGCGGGAATGCAAAGAGGCATTTAGGTAGGCAGGGGTCATTGTCAGCTGGGTGCTGCTGACACCATAAAGAAGATGGTGTTGCTTAACAGTGATTCAACAGCATTTGAAAATACATGAAAGGGAGTCAGTGAGGTAAATAATGATTAGGGATGGGCTGCACGTTCGAGTCGAACTTATGTTCGACTCGAACATAGCATGTTCTAGCGTACGACCGCGGGACATCCCACAATGCACTGCGTCGTCCGAAACGGTAATTGGCTGCAGTCTGGCACCTGAATTCTGAGTTCTACCCCCATAGACTTGCATTGAGTTCTAAGTTCGAAATTAGAACTTTTTCCATGTTCGAAAGTTCAAGTTAGAACCAAACAAAGGGGTGTTCGGCTCATCCCTAATAATGATGACAGTAATAAGATACAACCTTCAAACAATACATGCATGCTAAAGAAAAAAGTGGGGACATGGTCTCTTTAAAAAGAATGCAGTCAATCTCTGTTCTTTGTATCTTTCAATAATTCGTCCTGATTACCATCTGACTGCTTGTTTTAAAGTCACTTTTCATCCAGATGTAATATTAACATACTTGCTTCTCCATATATCTAAAATATTCATAGTATAGATTGCAGCATATACTGGGTTTAGAATCTGTCATCTTTGTGGCCCTATTCCCCGACATATGTTACATTTGTTTGTTTAGTGTCTGGCTGTACAAGATTCAACATCAACAATCTTACATTAAGCTCATGCTTTAAGGCAAGCCATATCAATCCTATTGTGTGTGGAATCCATGTGAAAAGAACTTCCTGTCAGCTGCATGTGTGGTACCAATCCTGACTGTGAAAATGTACCAGTTTTGCCAGATACTGTCAAATACATCACAAGGAATCATGTGAGTGTCAGGTCTTTTAAGAATGTAACTCTTATCAATGCCACTAGTTTGCTACATTGCTAATAGATGATGGTGAAGGGCTACTTTGACTAGGGCTGGTCAAGTTCTACCTAAAATGTGTCTCAAATTTGGATTTCAAATTATTCAATTCTGTTGATTATTAGAATGCTGGTCCAAAAGACAAAAAAAAAATGAAAAAAACTAAATATCAACCCACTAATCCTCCACAGGGCTGGATTCTGTAGTTTATCTAATAGCACTACCATAGAATAGTTTCAAGACTACAATGGACCACAACTATATAAAAAATATACAATTAAATAACAAATTTAAAAACAGTGGAGTCCAGGTAAGTCAAGTAAAATGCAGTTTATTAAAAGGCAAACACAATAATGATGACAGTAATAAGGTATAACCTTCAAACAATACATGCATGCTAAAGAAAAAAGTGGGGACATGGTCTCTTTAAAAAGAATGCAGTCAATCTCTGTTCTTTGTATCTTTCAATAATTCACAGCATCACTCCACAGCAACATAAGACAGTCCTTTATATGGCTCTGTAGCTTTCCACAGCTTCAAGACACTCACCCCCTTGTGAGCCCTCACTCCGCTCTCTTTATATATACAGAAAACAAAGTTTCTCCCCTGAACTGTGAGCTATTATATGTATGTACTCACAAATTCCACCCAGTTAGATGATGTAGTCAAAAGTAGGTCCCAGTAAGTACATGCAAAATATCCAGAGTGGTAGAAAGGCCTCCCAAGGGTGTATGGCAAGTGCAGAATAAAGCCCCTAACCTGCTTTGCTGGTCCTCACCGACATTGTAAGAGGTGACACTATGATGCGAAATGTGATCCCCTTTTAAGGACCCTGCAGGCAAAGTAGAGTTTCTGCAGCCTCTTACTCCACAGAACAAGCCTAGCTCTGGTTCCACCAATTACTCCACACCTTTGTACATGTTGTGACATTATGATCCATGACATCCCCATGCACATATATCATACTGGACCACAACCTCAGTTTCCACTGAGACTCAGAAACAACAACATGGGACCTGAACACACCACGTTTGTCCAGCAGGGATCATATCACATCTCAATAATCCAAAGCATATAAATACATTTAAAACAATGTAAAAAAAATAGTCTCCCAACTTTTACACACTAACATATAAGGTAAATACCGTACGTACTGATCCCACAATACAGACATGGTTTGAATATTAATGACAAAATGAGAAAATAATTTAATAATAATAAGGTGCATATCAAAACATACACTACACCCTGTGTGCCATAGTTTATGTTCCCATAGAAACAGATAACCATCCTGCGAACAATGGTAATGTATCTCCTTCCTTCATAAAGCCACGGTAATTACATCTGCCACATCTTGTGATGCCGACAGTTCATTTACATCTATGATCAACCTTTGTCAAAGAACTGTGGACCAGGAGATCCGGGATCAAGCAGACTCTTTTTTTCCCCATAAAACCCGCAATCTGGCCGGGTATAATAGAGAAAATCATATTCCCCTCTCTGAAAGTACTTTACAATTTGGTACAAAAGCTCTACTTTTCTGATAAACAGCCACTGGCTGATCCTGGAATCCTTTCTACATTCACTCTAAGTTCCTTCAATTTGTGACACGCTTGAAAATGTGTCTCTTTATCGGCAAAGTGAAAATATTTTGCAATAACTAGTCTAGGTCTATTATTTGTGCTCAGCCTCCCAGGTCCAAGGTGATGTGCTCTTTCAGTTTTGTGAATATGGTTCAAATCCTAATGCAGACATAAGGTCGACAGCAAGGTATTTAAGCAAATCTTGGCCCTTAGTTGATTCTGGCATTTCAATAATATGTCAATTAGACTTCCTATGTCCATTTTCAAGGTCCATAAGTTTATCCCTTATATAGGAGGGATTGAACTGTCAGCTGATTTTGTGAGAATAACAATCGATCTTCCAGATCACTTACTCATTGTTCCAATTCAACTATCCTTTTGGTATTCGAGGATATAGTTTCAAACACAGATGAAATAGATTTCTGTAAGGTAGAAAACTTATCTAAATAAGGCAGAAGTACTAGTAATTTCCACACCAAGGTTTAGGTTTTATTCTGCAAGATGTATCACTTTCAAAGTAAAGATAAAAAGATGCAAAAGCAACCTCTGCACATCTTTAAATTTAACATTGCTTTTGCAATAAAGGAACTGTGTGGTAACCAGGGGTTGGTTTCTCGGAGGTAAGATGTTTAGCTGTTGTTGAGCCGGATGGAAGAGTAAGATGCTAATTTGTTCTCTTCCCAGTCCCTTTACATTACAGTTCCCCAGGGAGTCCTTTTTATAACCTAGTTAGGCAATTATATACATATTTCCCAAAAGTTTCTTTTGTAACAGAGTATTGACTTTATACTACACTTTTCCCACAGTCTATACTGTATATTATTTCTTTTGCAATTTGCTTTTGCCAGACTGCATAGCTGCAATATTTGCCTAATTGCTTTGTGATCTACATAGTAATGCTACATCTTCCAAAAGCTATCTGTATTTCTATGGAAATACAACAATTACAGTAAAACGTATATAGAAAATGAGTAAAAGCCCTATTTGATATTTGAAAAAGCTTTTTGGATTAGTTTCTTACAGCACAAGGGAAATACACACAGCTGAGCTTGATATAGTATCTAACAAGAATATTTTGTGAAATTCTACCTGTGGATCTGCAATACAAATAGGTAGGTAATTTACCTTCTTTATGTATTGATGTGCTGAACTGTTAGTAATGTTAGCCATGTGTTCAAATGCTCACTGTTGTGAAAATGTGTCAGGCCTAGATAACTACAAATATATAAGCTACATTAATATTTGATTGTTGTGCAGTATTTGTAGAAAAGCTATGTTGCGTATTGTTATAGTTGATCTGATCTACTTCTTGGGAATGTTGGTGAGGCCTTTCTCAGCTATGACAGCAGTAGGCTGAGCCTGTACAGTGTGGTGTACATGCATGCTCATTTACATGGGCAATTGCCTTAGATGTTGCTTATGCGGGTAATCAGTTATAGTGAATTAAAGTGTAGAATAGCTAATTTAGCAGATTTTCCAGAATCAACAAAAACATGTTGTCTGCAATGATAGTCTTTCAGTATACATGGAGTGGATTGTGTTATTTGCATAAGCAGCTACTGTGCTGGAAATCACATTTCCTTTGTGCAGGTCTTTTCTCTGCAGGTGCTGAATCTTGGTATCTGATTTTCATATTAATTTCTCCTCCACATTGCAAGTCTATACTTGTAAGTGACATACACAACGATAAGCCCAAAACATTGTAAATAACGAATTGCACATTCATAACTAGAGAAGTATATAAATAACACTTTCATTAACAATCTGCTTTCTCCAGCTGCTCCAATACATCTACAAGCTATATAACAAGGACTGTCTTACCTCTAGAGATGATCAGGATGCAGAAACTCTAAATAGTGTCTAACTATTAAACCAAATGGGCTTAGATTCTAAAGAGCTTTATAAACTTCAGCAAATTAAACATCAATAGCTCTAAGTGATAAGTTGATTGGTGAGTGAACAGAGCTTTACCTATGAAGCTATAATTCTCTCCAGAGTTACAGCCCTTTTGTCATGGAGTACCCTTAAAGTTCCCTAAATGAAAAAAAGAGGGTTTCCAAGCAAGAAAAGTAACAAGTAAAGACTGACTACAACTGGGACTTTTCAGGTGCAACAATGATTTACAATTCAGATGCAACCAGGTAGTTAAAATATCTCTTTATTTATTCTGATTCCGATTGTTGTATTAGCGATTTATCCCTTGCTGAGACCTCTATGCCTGGCCTGTATAAGCAGATATAATCACTGCGGACAATCCTTATCAGATAGCTGAACTCGCCAAATACCTTTTCATGAAATGCTTTATTCTATGCAGCAGGTTACAGCAGACAACAGGATACAGCAGATGAATGAATAGACGATATTTGAAGGTCAAGGATGGTAATGTTTCCAAGCTAGCATGTACATGTGGTCCTGCTATTGGCAGACATGACACTGAAGGACTACTGGAGAAGAAGGGCAGTACATTACACACAAGGGGAGGAAATGCAGAAAAACACAAGATGGCAGTATAATAATCAGCTATACAATACCAATGAGCAAATTGCTTAAGAACAATTAACTATGTGATTCTCATTTCATATTTGTATGAACACCAACTATGACTATGAATTGTGTGATACTTTACAACTGTGTAACAGCACAGTATTTGTACAAATTTATGTAAAAACACAAATATTGAATGAACATGAACATAGTGAAAGTACAGGCACAATCACGGTTTTAAAGGAAAATCATCACATATAATGCTGCTGCCCCTTAAACTCCTCAAAACTCCACGGATACCATTTACTGTACATATAGAAGTAACAAAAGTAATAGAAGGCACCTTGCCGTGCCTATAGTTATGCAAGCTGTTTAGTTTTATAGCTTTAAAAACACTAACAGGATATGAAATCATCAATAAATATGTTAAGTTATGCAACAGGCCATGGGGGTGGAGGATACTCAGAGTCACCAGCAATATAGAGATAGTCTTTCAACAAGGTTCAGATTTAGGTGGAGAGGTAAAACGGATTTGGACTTTTAAAAAAGACTTTGAAGCATTGTCTGCATTGAATGAGAAGTAAAAGTCGGAAGTTTTGATGAAGACCGAGTTGATGAGAGGGCTTTTCTTGCAACTCTTGTCCAACACCCCTGGAAATGATGACTGGGAGTGTGAGGACACAAAATGACACCAGTGCTGGTGCTGCAGACAGTAGCTGGATCTGTACAGTCGGTTGTATGGACCAGATGACTGTACACCATAGAGCAGGAACCAGATGCAGGGACACCAAGGTACCAGCGCAGGTGACAGGAATGTAGCCAAGACACAAGCCGTGATCAGTAACAGCTGGGCAGGGGGGTTCCAAATCAGAGAACAAAAACAGAATGGGGCACAAATGAAGGCCGGTAACAGCCGGGCAGCAAAGTACAAGGCAAAAAAGCAATAAGCAGAATCCAATAGATCATCAGGAGTTTCAAGTAAGCAGAGACCCAGAGGCAGGTCAGGAAACAAGCTGGGACATACATGGGGAGGCAGAATTAGCAGATCAGCTGGCAGGTAATCAGAAACTAGCGGAAGACCACTCACTAATCTGTCTTTCATATTTTATAATAGTATATAGTAGTATATATAGTAGGGATGCACCGATACTAGTAACGGTATCAATACCGAGTATTTGGGCTGATGCTGATTGGCCGAGTAGCCGGCTCCATGCTAGCAAAATTATCGGTATCGGCGAGTACCAAAAGATAAATATCGGTACTTGTACTCGATACAGAAAAAAACGGTATCGGTGCATCCCTAATATATAGGCCATTTCGTGCCAACAACAGTACTAAGTTTGCATGCATGTCAGCCTCACATACTGCTTAGTGTGCAGAAAAATGCATGCACGCGCGTGCCTGCACGCTAATGCATGCCTATGCACAAGACCATGAGCCACAGTATGTGCATGTGCTCAAGCCTGTACTGGTCTTCTGGTCTTTTGGAATTGAAATGTACTGAACAATCCATACGGTGAGTACACACTTGGTTTGGAAGCTGAGATGAAAAGAAGATTTTCTGTTTGATTGATAAAGGAGTTTGAAGGACTCCATTGCCTGAAACAATGTATCGCCCTGCAACTGGCAATGTCCCTGGTTAAGTTAAGTACATTTTTATTGAGAGTAGGGATTGATGTATTTCTTGGTTAGTTCTGCCTGAGAGACTGGTGAGTGTAGATAACTTTTATATTGTTCTGTACGGTTTTATTACCCTTTTTTTAAATTATGTTTTGCAATAAGAACTTTCAGTAAACAAAGTCAGTAAACATCTTTTATTTGTGTTTATGACTTTTTCTTTAGAAACTATTGAAGACCTTTATGATAAACAGTACCATAGCAATACAATGGGTTGGAAGCCTGTGCCATAGGCACTAGCATAGCTAGATAAGCTAAGGGTAGTAGTTATTCTACTAGAGTTTGTATAAGAATGAGACAAAGGCAAAGTCCCAGGGTAACTAGAGCCAAACATTAGGACTGTAGCAAGTAATGGCACACATGGTCAAGCAACACAAAAGGCCACCAATTCCAGGTCAATCAGAAACATAAACATCCTGTAGAATTGCATCCACAAGTTCCAAACTTTATGGTGTCCAGCTTTAAGCTTAACTCCAGACAAACTAAATGCGTATGCAAAAAGGACATGTCATGTCATTTCTGTCTATGCGCTCCTGAAATACAGCCTGGTCTCCTCGCTGCCCACATCCTATAATGTCTCCTGCCCATAGACTGTGATTTATGATCCAGTAAGAATGTTCTAATTCAGCACAAGTGCACTGCAGCACAACTGATTGGACCCTAGTGCTGCCTATCCCTCTCCCAGACTGGATGTTGCTGTACAAAGGGTTACAAGAAGCTAATATCAAGTAAATATCAAGTCAGATCCAGGTCCTTGCACTGCATTTAAAAATACATGTATTAAACCCAAAAAGTGATGTTTTTTATATCCTTCTGGAGTTCAGCTTAAATAATGAAGCTGGGCTAATCAGGCTGAATGCCAGTGCATGCTGACATGAGGGAGAGCTCAGCCACATTCCTGTATGTGGACATGATGCCAAAGCCTGGAAGGGCTGATTCAGGTATGTGGACTTTGTAGAGGAGTCTACAGTGTAGGAGGGTCCAGCAGTGGGAGACCAGGAAGTGCAACGGAGTAATCCCAAGCAGAGGGAGCTAAGGAGCAAGTATCTGTCCAATGAGGCAACAAGGGGTAATGAGAGCCTCACAGATGATGAGCTGACAATGAAGGGACTTGCACTGTAAATGTTTCAGCACTGGATAAAGTTGAACGTATGTAATTACTGCAATTCTGTACAGAACCTACTTTGAAGTTAGACCTAATTTATACTTAAGTCAAAGGAGGTTATGGACCATTGTTTAGCCTCTTAATCTACGTATAATTGTGTTTTTGTTGTTTTCCCAGCATTTAGGTATCAGTTATCATCAATGAGAAAACGTGGTTGGTTAATTGTTAACTTCTTGGAGCTTGGAATTTTCTAAGAATGCACTCCAACAAATACTGGAGAGATTTATGTAGTATTTATAATAAAGTCCTGTTTTATTTATATGCCCTTTCTAAAGGTCATCACAGATATGTTAGTTACTCCCAGTCCCAACATAATTATAAAAGAAAATTCACAAGTTTATTTTAGACAGATATGAAAAAAGCAGAAAATAATTATGTTCAATCTATATCATTAGTTGCATATAAGATTAAAAATTCAGTGCCTGTGTTTTAATTTCCCAAAGTCAAATCTTAGTTAAATATTTACATTCTCTTTCTGGCACTATTACTTTAATCAGACACTGGCAGAACATAAGCTAATGTGTTATATAAATGACATCACAAAGGCCAGTAGGTCCAAGCAGATTTAGTTCACCTTTTAATTCTTGATGATAGCAGTCGTCTAAATACACAATCCAGCAGTTTCAAAATATAAATATTTACACAAGACTTTACAGGAAAATGTGCTTTATTAAGGCTTAAGCAAGTGTACTGTTGCCATAAGGTTCTACACTGTTGGGGACAGGGCAAGACCTAAAGTATAAGTGTTACTTAAGTACATCTAAGACCAACATGCTTTTTTTTTCATTTTGGATAGAGAATGGTTACATTCTCGGTCATATTTTTTTGTCCAATTTGGAAGATTTCCCTTAACCTCCTGTTCTATAGACCCCATAGGAAGTGAGAGGAAATCTCTCCAAAGTGGGTAAAATACCTCCCTTTAGACAGTTGTTACCAAAACAAGTGTCCCTTTTGGAATATTTCCTCTCTGTTCCTGTTCTGATGACAACTCAAAGTTTAAATTTTCTCTAGCTTTTGGTCCAGGTGACACTGGTCACTAAGGCAAACAGGGAGAGTGAATCTCCCCAGTGGGAACAGAGACATCAATAAAACCTGAGGGAAAGAGAAGAATGATAGCACCATACCAATGGGTTTTTAGAGTATACAAAGAACATATTTTGATTCAAAATCAGGATGAACTGAAAATAAATGTACTGGTTTCTCTCTAATTACCGACAACAATATCTGCTGTGTTAGTATCCGTTTCCAGCAGATGCTGTAGTCTGCAATTACAGAGAAACCTATGAACTTATTTATAAAGAGTATAGAGTCCACCTTTTTTCATGCAGTTTTAAAAGCTCTGATGAACAGGAACTGTTCTCAACCCACGAAATATTTTTTTTTTTTGTGCCATCCTGATTATGAATTAAAAGGTGTTCTTTTTGGACTCTAAGACCTGTGGTGTGGCTCTTCAATTATTCTCTTCACTTAAGATTTACACCAAGGTATTTTAAGCCCCTGGTACATGAGAGCTGCCTAGCCAGATTCATTGAGTTCTACTAGTTTTGCAATATTAGACAATAAAAGCTGACTCGTTTCTATACTTTTTGAGCAATATAAAACTAACAGGGTGCTAACCACCTTACATTTCTATATCACTTTACATAAACTTTAACTACAGTCAGAGACTTAACTAAAAACTTCAGCCTCTGTGTTTACTAGACCCTCTTTTTACTTTCCGGGCCCCCCAAAGTGGTGGTTTCCCAGGGCCCAGTCGCACATGCAACCACTGCGACCCAGGTAGTTCCGCCAGTGGTAGTGCAAGGATCCTCCTTGTGTGTGACAAATTCATCTATAGCAGCCCAACACTGCTTAGTCGGTATAACTTATATCAGCTGAGCAGTGTTGGGCTGCAATAGATGAATTTTCCACACACAAGGAGGCACCTTCCTTCACACCAACACCACCCTCAGCCGTGATGTCACGCCCTCACACAGCCCAGGCTCAGCGGCTGTGTTCTCCTCACAAGGAGCCGGTGGAGTGGAGAATCTAACATGCCATAGTAGTTCCTTGATGCCTTGGCAGTTACCAGGGCCGGGTGGGGGGGCCAAACCCTCTTCTTTCCACCCCCCCCAAGTGACAGAATGCTAGGGCCCGGTTGCACATGTGACTGCTGCATCACTGGTAGTTCCGCCAGTGACTACAGTAAGAAAAGGTCTCGTGTTTGATTGTGCGGTCTGGCAGGTATTGTTAACCTCAGGAATGAACGAACAGAAAGACAAATCCCTTCAAAGGTAAAACATCTCCCACATATGTATTTCATCTGTGCATTCGGCTGTTTGCTTGGATTTGATCTACAACACATTTAATTGGCTTAAGTTTTGTTACACAGTTATATGTTTTGCACATTCTTTTCCTCAGCTCACAGTTGAACAGACAACTTGTAGTATTGTTAAATTTAAAAAAAATTGAATTCTGCCTATAATGAGTCTAATGTGATATTTCATAACAGTGGAAAAGCTGTATTAGTGGCAGAGTGCCAGACAGCTAATGTGTATCCTTGTGGATAGGCTCAATTTAACTATGAAATGTCAATATAAATGACATCCCTGTTGGTAATAAAGTGAATCTAATATGAGGTATTAATATGTAGGCGTGAAATATTCAAATAAGTGACTGAACTTTCTCTGTACACTGGAAAAATGTTTACACGGTTCTATAATTTCATACATTTCTTAAGGTGATTCTTTTTTCAACTCAGGTGAGAGAAAGCATCAGACCTGGATTATCAATTTGCCACTTTGAACATATGTCAAGAGGGCATTTGGGTTACAGTCCGAGGTGAAAAAACTAAAAAATCCATTTAGTGTTCATTGAGGGGAACAGGAAAGTGATCATTCATTGGGGTATACTGCCACCTTCAGGAGGTTTGGACACTGGGAAACAAAAAAGTTTAAGCCAGCCCCTGTATAACTCCACCTCCAACCATCATGCATCAGTTTTTTGCTAGCGTCCTAGGAGGTAGAATGCCTTTCCCTTATCTCTGCTGGGGAAAACTACAACTATAAGTTTATATTTTGCATTTTATTTTGTCTTCATGTATGATACTCTGTAGATATTTTTTTCTTCACTGTCTTAAAACAAGATTTTGAGAAATGCTACTTAAGCTTGTTTTTACCCAGCAGTTATTCGGATTAGTGTATCCCCAGCAGCAGCAGCTTTGGAGGCCATGCCTAGACCCCGCTGAACCAAAGAATGTGAGAATAACATGGAATGTAACCTTTGGAAGCTGGATTCTGCATTGTGGTATTTTCAGACCTTTGTGTACCCTTTTAATTAGCTGCAGAGCGCTCTCCAGGTCCAGAGCCATGGCACAGCCTCTGATGGGACCCATTCTCTGAAGACTTACTCTGTGACTAAGACTTATTATAAGGCGGTCTGGCATTTGAATCTGTATGTGGACCCCACTTGATAAAAAGATGCTAGGTTTGCCTGGAATATGACCTTCAGGGACTGGACTCTGCATTGTGGGATTTTCCAAATCTCTGTATATTGTGTCACTCAGCTGCAGAGTGCTCTCCAGGTCCAGGGTCATGGCACAGCCTCTGGTGTGACCCTGTCTCTGAGGATGTACATGGTGATTAAGGCCAGCTGTATAAAACTCTTAGAGCTACCACACAATTGGTACCCATTGGCACTATTTTGAAATTCCCTCCACAACCATTTTACAATAGTTACGGTTTAAGCTTAGGTTGCTGAACACAGAGATCATCTGCTAGGTGGAGTGTTGCGCTTGAACACTCTGCACCCCTCCTGCAATTCAGCCTAGATTAAACAATTTCCTGCTGCTGCTTCTTTTGCTTTGCAAGTAGTTTGTGCATCCAACACTCTCTAGTCCCATGACCCTTTTGGGGGGCAAGTTCTGTGACTCGCTCCGTCCCTTTGTTGACATTTTGGTCAGAGTTGTCAATTTGAGGCGAGAGATCGTTGGGATCAGACGTCTCGGTGGGCGTAGGGTATTTTTTCTTTCGGCAAATTGACGGCTGTCGCCCATCATGATTGACGTGGATCTACATAGCTGCACTGCATGTTTAACGTTTCGATTACATCCATGGAAACTTTTTTGTGGTTTTCTTTTGAAACCTGTGTGGTATGTTTATTTACTATTGTACCCTATTATTTGGTACAGACCCTAAAAGATCTGGCATGAATTGAGGAGGGGACTCCATGCTGTTTTTTTCATTTTAAAATTTAACCACAAAAGTTCATTCCAAATGATATTCATAAAAAAATTATGGATGCATCCAAATTTCGTTATTGGAAAATTAAGATACGTTCAGATTTGTTATTTCTTTCATCCGGAAAATCGAATGCATCTGAATTTGCCTATATTTGTATGAATTTCAATTCCGAACGAAATGATTTGCACATAGTTTAAGGTATCAATGTACTCTGAAAATAAAGCATAGAACAAGTGAACAATTGCACATCCAAAAGAAATCATGGAATCGTTTTCTGTATATGAATGTTTTTGCAGATATAACAGACGAACACACTCGTGGTATTCTTTTCTATAACATAAATCAATATTGTTCAGAAAGTTCTTCCCAACACTGTTGCAGAAGTTCCCACAAATGTGTTGCACTTGTCAGTTGTTTTGGTTTCACCCTTCTGTCCAGTTCATCCCAAACCAGCTTGATGGGGTTTAAGTCTGGAGACTGTGCTGGCCATTCCATGATTTGAAGCCAACTGTCTTGTTCTTTTCTTCTAAAGTCGTTTTTTTTCTTCACCTCTGGCAGTTTACTGCTTACCTTTGTACCACTTCAGGTTATTCACTGAACTTAAACTGCATACATTTTAATATAAACGGGAAAAATGGGGGTGTTCTAAAACTTTTGACCAGTAGTGTATATAGATACACACATTACAATCTTCTTTAGATTTACCAACAAATAAATCCATGTTTTTGCATTTGCTAAAACAATCCCAATCAATCTTACACACATTGCATGGAAGCTACAACCAAGTTCAATTGTACAGCCAAATTGCAATGTATGTGACCAGCACTGCCCAGAAAACAATAAATGTCACCTTCCAAAACTTATTGTAGATTTGAGCTGCATGTTGCTGTATGGGCTAGGTCATTTTTATATCATCACAGATTTTCTCTACCTCATACCCTTAAAATATGGTCGGCATGTAACATACTGTGGTGAACACTAGGTGGCACTGCATCAAGTTATGGGCTATAATGTCATGTTGGTACTTGATAGATAAGGGAGTGGCTGGAAGCATCTTGTTTTGTTGTGTTTTGCTGAGTATACTATTTGATTCAGAAAGCATGTCCTTTTTGGCGTGGCTATCTTCAGGTTTCACGCACAAAACATTACAGTGGAACACTACACAGTTATATCAAGGGGAACTATCGAATACCCTTTAAAATAAATACTTTGTTACCTGAAAAAAATTGTATCTACCATCATGGTATTCTGCTTGGCTGTGGCTAGGGGATGCCATCAGCAAAGAGGATGTAAAATCCATGATGCATGGTACTCTCACTCGTTCTTTCAAATGTGAACATTATGCAAATGATCTAAGAGTAACGTGAATCCCATTTTCTCAAAAATAAGTTCTTTTTTCCAGCATTTTAAATTATGCTGGCAATCTGTTTTTTTTTTCTTTAGTTATTCTACTCAGCAAAGCAACAACAGATGTTTGCAATCAAAGTCTCCTTACATGTCTAAAAATAGAATTAGGAGGAAAAGTGCTGTTTTATGTTTTAAATATTTCAATATGTTATCTGTACAGTTTGAGTACTGATTGACAAATAGCAGAGGATGAGCATACTTACGGCAATGCCTCCCGTATGACACCTTCCCACATTACAGTTCTACTTTAGTCAAAGAACTGGATGCAGTATAGGTAATTCAGACTGTGTATAAATAGGACTACAGATAAAATGCATATTCATTTGGTTGTAAATACTAATCTGCCTTGCTGAAAAAAGATCTCTTGTTTTAAATAGTTCAGTAGTTCCTACTGAAATTTACACACACCTGCATGATTCAGGGAATTCACTCCCACTTCCTTCTCCTCACTGCTGCTCACAGAGGACTCCATTGGAAATTTCAATGAGAGAAAAAGAGTCTGAAGGCAAGCAGCTTCCACTGTGCTTTCTTAAAAGAAAAACCTTAATAAGTAAATACAACTGACCCAAAATCATTATAGCTTACATTTAATATTTTCAGGTCCATTTGCTGATGACAAATGGCAAATTCATGTTATTTAAAGACCATTTTACAAGAAATGTTAGTCCTAACAGGAGTTCTATCTTCTGTATACAGTTTAACAGTTCTTTTCTTATATTTGTTTCCATCACATGACGTATTGCTTTGGTGAGCTGTTTCAATACTTCTTTGTTTTTCTAAGGAATAGGAGGCAGATCATCAGATTACATATTCTGTAAGGTTCTTGCCTGGGCAGTAGAGCTCTTCTAGTGGAACCACTGACTCTCACTTGCAATTGCTAGTACTAACCAAGAACAGGCCATTATTGGTAAGCACTCTATAAGAGGACAGGCTGACAGAATGAAAGATCTATGCCTCCTAATACCACAGCACCTGGAAGAAAATGTGGAGCAACAACTGAATGAACTAATATAAGCATTTCATGGAGTAAAGGATTTATGTGAAAGTTCTCATTTATTCAGGTCACTGTTTAGTTAGCAGTGGTAAGTCACACTCAATTGGACTTTTTATAATGCTAAAGACTTTCACCACTCATCCAAGTAATTTCCCATCTTTGTAATCATCCAACCCTAAAGCTTTATGCCTTCTCTGAGCCCTGTCTACCTTCATGTTGTACTCACTCTGCTTACCCAGAAACTTAGAGTGCTTGCATACTCCCTTCAAATCTATGTAATCATCCTACCTGACCTGACCTGACCTCTCTCTCTTCCATCTACCGTTACACAACACTCCTATTTGCCTAATAGGTCCATCTCTGTGGCCCTTTGCCCTATTTGTAATACTACACCCCCATGGTTTGCTCAAGTGTTTCCACTCTTTACAAGTACACACTTAAATCCTCTTTTAGTTAACCAGCTCAATACCTGATTCTGTTCACTACTGACTTGATCTGTATTGACTACTTTCCGCTGTTATTTAAAATATTCCACACATAAATACATCCCACATGCCCCAGTTTTCGCTCTGTGCTGTTCAAAAACAGCCATACATCATAAAATGAACTCATGAGGTAAAAGGTTTTTTTTATTTTCCTAGTACTTCTACAGTGACAATGCCTGAAAGTAAAAAGCATGTGCACAACATTTCATGGGAAATAAAAACATTGCATCTGCCTGCATTCATTTTGCAGCACATTTATGAGCAGCCACTGGCACAGTCATTTCTTTTACATGAACTCACCTAAAGGGCAAAACTTTTAGTGAGCATCCGCTCCTGGAATACAAAACAGTTTAGTAATAATTGCTCCACTTAAACATGGCTTTTTACAGTTTTATTGTGCCTTCATGAAATATAGAGCAGAGAAAAGGATATTCAAAGCAGGTTGAAGGGCAAAATGGTCGCTTGATAAATACGACAAGTAAGGAATAGATAAAATGTGTTAAGTGTCAAAGAAGAATGGCATAAATGAGTTGTTATCAAACAATGTTTTGGCACATTTGCATTTAAATGGAAAAAAAAAATACAACCAAACTGAATGTAAACACATCCAAAGAAAAAAAAAAACCTGTAGGAATTGTGTTAGGGGGCCATGTAACTTATTCTGGAGTAATTGAAATGTTAATGTGAGCCTGCAGGTGTCAGCTTGTATGCAGCTGAATTCTGCACAAGTAGTGAAAGGAGGAATTAATACTCGCCAAGGTGTAGACAGCACATGATACATGGTATATAATTGATGTCTCACCTGCCAAGGTCATCCTTGTCATCTTGTCAAGATAATTGCTATGATGATGACTAATTCTAGTAAACCACCTAGGAAAAAAATTCTATCACACCATTTCATACTTGTTAAGGCAATTGAACTAAATAAACAAGAAAGGATAATGGAAATCTAGAAATAAAACATTTGAATTCTCATTTCTCTACTTATTCAATAGAACTTATCCTGACAAAACAAGTGAACTCGAGTTTTAAAAATGCATATCAGCCAGACTAGATGAAAAGTTAATTAAACTCATTCCAACTCAATTTGACTTTTATAATTTATATGCTGTTTTATTTGTTTTATAGCCGTGCAACTGAAGGTCCTAATTTATCCCTAATTGTAGGTCTGCATTCTTTAGGTGAAATTGTTTTGACCTATGTATAAATGGTATGTAATCAAAATTCAATGATTTGTTAGATGTGGGTTGCCAGTGTGAGTTTGAATATGATAGCTTTTTTTCTAATCTAGAATCAGCTAGGCACTAACTTCATGTTGGAACCTTACATTATGCGACTCGCCTGTTGAATGTTTTCAGTCTCCTAATTTTCAGTGTTCATTTTTAACAGCTACATTGCAATGTAGATTTGTTGATTATATTTTATTTGTAAAATTTGTCCCATAATTTATTACTTTACTGGATGCTGCACTAAAAATGTATATATAATGTGCTAAGGCAAAATTCCATATTAAGGTGACTAGCCATAAGAAAGCCCTTTAAATTAAAATGTATATTTTAGGCCATCAAAGTATTAGGTGCATGAAGTTCAGGTTTTATAATTATTGTGTTGATCCAGCAGTAGGCTAAACATAACCCTAAGGCATGGTGATAATTCTGTTCTGACATGATAAAAAATAATAATCTGTATCTAACACTCCCGGATATACACAGATCAGCCATTACATTATGACTACCCACCTAATATTAAGTAGGTTCCCCTTTTGCCACCAATAAAGCCCTGACCTGTCAAGGCATGGACTCTACTAGACCTCTGAAGCTATGCTGTGGTATCTACTATACTAGACCTCTGAAAGTATGCTGTGGTATCTGGCACCAAGCATATCCCACAGTTGCTCGATTGGATTAAGATGTTTAGGTAGGTGGTACATATAAAAGTAACATCCACATGAATGGCAGGACCCCAGATTTCCAAACAAAGCATCACATTGCCTCCACTGGCTTGCCTTCTTTCAATAGTGCATCCTGGTGCCATCTCTTCCCAAGGTAAGCGACACATATGCATTCAGTCATACACATTATATAAAATAACACATGATTCATCAGGCCAGACCACCTTCTTCCATTGCTCCGTGGTTTAATTCTGATGCTCACATACCTATGGTAGGAGCTTTAGGCAGTGGACACGGGTCAGTATAGGCACCCTGACCAGTCTGCAGTTGTGCAGCCCCATATGCAACAATCTGTGAACCACTGTGTGCTAAAACACCTTTCTATCAGAACCAGCAATAACTTTTTCAGGAATATGAGCTAAAGTAATTCTAGATGTGCAAAGTTAGTAGAGACATATCCCAACAGACTAAAAGCTGTAATTAAAGCAAAAGGTGGTTCAACAAAATACTGACACAAGGTGATCCTTTTTCCAACTCAGTGATTCTGTTTTTGAATTTTTTTGAATTTCTTTTCTGACATGTTAGTGTTATATCTTTCACTTGGATGTAATACAGCTGGATAAAACAAAAACTGTGTCTGTCTTCATTTCAGGCTGCAAAGCAACACAATGTGATTATTTTAAAGGGGGGTAATTCTTTTCTATACCCACTGTAAATTATAATGTCTGGGACTACAAAAATAAATGTTTTAAAATAAAAAGAGTGGATGATGAATTATTTACCCTGAAATGTTTATGTATATGGTAGTAACCAGGTTTATGCACATATGTTCACCTTCTCAGGGCACTGTATAGTACCTTGGATTAGCACTTTATAGGATTTCTAAAATATGTGTTATCCAATCCTTTTAGATGTGCCTATGTTATACATATGGTCTTTCTATACTTTCCAGTCTTTTCATGTGGTGACCCTTCAACTTGAGGCTGTTGTCCCTCCTGTGGCCCCCCTCCCGGGGGGAGCTGACTTCCAGGTGCCCTGTCTCTTCTCCCACAAGCTGGTCCACAGTAAGCTCTTATATGATGAATTTGTAATGGGTTAATGTGCATTGATTCAATTGACTCACAGACTTTTATCTTATTCGCTTGTAACAATTTAGCATGCTGCTTCAGTCCTCCTGAGGAAGCTCTTAGCGAAATGCATTGAGGAACCGGCAGTGTTTTTACAGCCTACTTACCAGCATCGTTACTCATACGCTATGACATTTCTCATCTGTAAATAATAACTAAATTGTATTGGACTCAGACCAGCATGTATAATGTGGTTTTAAATTAGGATGTTTTATTCTATTGTTGGAAATAAAAAGTGTTGGATTTGTAAAAAGTGTGTTGGACTGGTTTAAAGGTCTGTTAAATGTGTTAAAAGCCCCCTCCCAGCCCAACAGACTGGGTGAATGAACATTTTCTTACTTTTATGATCTTTTAAAATTAAATATTGATACTCTATGTGCATGTAAAAATAATACAGGTCTAGCACTATATTTATAAGCGTTGGAGAGGTTGCAAATGACGCCGACCCTGACCCGCTGTGAGATCGGCAGTGAAGAAGAGCTTATGTCAGATGCCCAGGTGGGAATCTTAAACTCTTCATGACATCATTCTAAATTAAAATCCTTCTGACAAGTTATCCACAAGTTATCAATGCTAGGAAGGCATTCATTTGAAATCATGTCAGTTTCAGCTGCTAGAGGCTTTGGAGATAGCTTTGATCTCTCACAGACCATTGACCAGTCCATCTGGAGACCCTGCCTGATCCATGGTAATCGTAGAAAAGTGTGCGCTCAGTGAAAAACTTTCCTGCTGCCTGTTACATTTTAGCAATTTCTCTTCTCTAAATGGCTCTTTTTTTTGGGGTTATAAGCATACAGCACAAGATAAAAGTTTGCCCTAAAAATTTGTGTGATAAAGTAATTAAATCTTTTAATCTTTCATAAACTTTTCATAGGTTGTAAAAATGATAATATCAACGGATCCTCTATTTTAGTTATGCTGAGAAGATCATCTGCTAAACTATATGGGTTTATTTTTTAAGCTACCTCCTAATAATAATGAGATTGGATATTCCCTTGCAAGGCAGGCAGAAATATACAAAGATAGAATTTGCTGCAAGATAGCACCTTTGGATGTATCTGATTTTTATATTTTTCTACACTGCATTATTTATAAATGCAAATATGCAATACAGATCAAAGAAAGTATTTTAGAAAGTTTAAACAAGATGTCTCAATGGTTCATAGGTAAATATGTCAGGGCTGAAAGTCATAGCACATTCATATTTAATTTGATATAGTTAATAAATCATAAAAGGTAAATCTGAATCATTACATATTTACATTTAGCATTTACAGTTACTGCACTAAGCCACTCGCCTGTCTAATTTTCTAGAAAAAATATAGGATTAATTATCTATTTGCTGTGAGCAGAGGTGAAGTAAATGTCCTGCCTGTTGCCTTGAATTCATTCAGTATTTGATCTATGCATCTATAGCAAAATTGACTCAAATTATCATTACACACGCGATGGCCAGTCAGCTACATTAAAAGCATGTCATTACTTTATTACGGTAATATGGAGTATAAGATACATTATGCTAAGATGTACACCCGGAAATTACTTTTAGTATCAGTGTTTTAACATAAATTTTGCACCATATAGACTTGTATAGCATGGGATAGTACTTTCTATATCCTTGTTCCTCCATAGGAGCCTGGACGATCAGTTAGTGATGATGTAAACAAGTTCACAAGTGTCCTGAATCCTGCAAGATAGTGCTGGGATTGTGTACATTGTTCCACATTATTTGTGTCCCACAAAGTCCAGTAGCTTGGCAGTCTCTTTGTCTTGTGCCCAAGGAGTATGAGATTATCTTACTTTTAATGCACACTGTAAAAGACAGAGCAGCGTCCCAGATAGCAAGCAATTGAGCTGCAAGTTTGAAAAGGACTTGCTAAACTATTGCAGACTTGCCAAGCTTCACAATTTTGTTGCACAATTACAGCAAGTCTGCATTGCAAGTCTCCGGATCAACGTGCTTTGCAAAAGTGTTGTAAACTTGCAGAGCTCTTGCTAAGACCTGCAGGACTCTTGCTGTATACTAGCCAAGTAAATTTGCTACAAATTCAAAAGGTGTCAACTAGAACTTGTACTGCAAGTGTTCTGCAAGTCTACAACTTGCCAGGGAATGTGTGCAGCAAGTTAACAAGAACTACAATTAACCCTGCCACAAGTTTGTGGCAAGTTATCCGTGCTATCTGGGGTGTGGTTGCTTATTCTTAGTTACACCCTCCAACTGCCCCCCCCCACCACCCTTTCCTCCTGCCACTGCACCTGCATGTCTTTCAGGCTGCTCACATTTTATCCATCTCCTGCACTTGGACAGAATGAGCATGTTGTGAGGTAAAGGAATCTGTGCTATCAAGAAAAGCCATAGGGGAGATAGAGGGGGTGTTTGTGAAAGAACTGCCTGCAGCAACACTTATAGGACACAGTTGTTCTGTGCGTTCAGGTAAGTACTCCAACTTGCATCAACTGCTTCAGAATTAATTTTCTTCCACTAACAAGTGACAGACCTTATTTTAACACCTTGACAGTAGCGATATGGGGTTATTTCATCCCACTAACACCAACACTGTGGCTTGTTTTATCCCATTAACACAAATGATGGGGCTTGTTTTATCCCCCTGCCACTAATATTAGGGTTTATTATTTCCTCCAGACATCCAAATTAGGGCTTCTTTTTTCTCACTGACATGAAAAATGGGCTTATTTTATCCCTCTGGCACCAACAATGAGACTTTTTTTTTATCCCAATGACCAGAGATGGATTAATAGGGCCTCGGACAGGTTGATAGCTGATAGCTTTGGAGCCCTTGCTTCCATATCTGTCCTTACTGCTTGAAATATTGGCAAGATGGAGGAGCACTTTACTGCACATAAATCACAAAACTGTGAATGGGGTCTATAAGTGTGTCTAAAAACACTTTTTGTGCCTCTATGGTAATGAACTAATGCAGAATACAAATACTGCAGGACACTGGGTGAATTGAAGTGTGGTAGGGCTGTGTGTTATTGTGTACCCACTTCTATGTTCACGGTGCATAGACCCAACAGTCTTGTTTAGGACCTTCTTGTTCAAGTACTGATACTTTTCCAGCTCCATTGAAAGACTAGACTAGAAAAACATTCAAAAGTTAAGAAGCAGCTGTCAGCTGTGACCCTGGTAATTCTTGTCAAAATGCCAAGTATCGGCACATATACTGATACAGATACTGGTATCTGAACATCCCTAATATATATACTACTTACTTGCACATAGTTATTTGTTTTTTCTTCCCTTTATGTTTGCAGTAGATGATATGAAATTAAATATTTAAATAAGTCTCTCCAAATATGTTGTTTTTACATGGTGTGGACAGGCATTAGGTGATTTGGTGCATTGCTAAATGGAATAGATTGGTTCTGATGTCATTAGGGAGTTGTGCTTGTGGCATGCCCGTATGGGTTAATGGGGAAGGACTATGTACTTGTACTTATGTGACTGATGGGGATATACGTAGAAGATTAAATGAGTCACTGAGCGTACCCTTGAAAAAGATCTGTGGACAAATACATTGGGGCAGGGCTTAGTGGCACTGTTGGATGAAGATCCCGTCAGGAGTCCGGATGGTGAACTATTAGAAGTGTACTAGGAGACTGTTCAAACAACCTGTGAAGCTGAGTCTTTTCTTGTAAATTGTATGATGCTGATTTACATGGTGCTAGTTAGCACTATAAAGATGCCAGTACTGTTTTTATTGGATTTATTAAATTGTATTTGGTTTTGTTGTATGTGAGTTTTTTTCCCATGTTGTGTATATGAGGGAATACTGAAGGGCATATTTCAAGACCTGCACAGCCTAAACTCTTAAACTTTGTTTTTCAATAATGGATCTAGATCATACAAATATACATTACCCAGCAATGTATTTCCTTACATTTTTGCCCAAATACTTACAATCATCATGTTTCTTAACAGCTGGCTTCAACTCTCTCAGTTCTGCTTTCCTACATTTCCTGTTGAGCAAAAGATCAAAAGGGACAGCATAGTCTCCAGCAGCTGTTCATTTACTACCTTGTAGAAAGAAATAGGGAGAAGGGAGGATGAGCAGGGGAGTGCCATGCCCTGCCATGCCTGTGTGTGTGTGGAGAGACCCACAGCTTACTTTTTTTTTTTTCTATTTAAAATTTTTGTTTTATTGAGCAAATTAAACAAAGAAAGTACATACAATGTGATCAAACATATCACATCCCAAAAGAAAAAGAAAAACGACAAATAAACAACATATCACTTTACATCTTCAAGTGAGCAACCTCCTAACTATGAGGTTGTTTGGTTAGGTCACTAGACATTGCAGGCAGGTACTCACAATTGGCAATTCCAGCGTAATCTAGTCTCATTGCTATGCAATAATAACATCTGGCATATCACACAGGACATTCGGGAGGATATGTAGGTTTGGAAGTATGAGCAATCTTTCAGGACAATGGCCTGTGATCAGCTGGTTATGAACTCGGCCTACAGTAATTCTCCTGACATAAGGCAAATAACACCCACAGCTTACTGTCACCCACAAGGGTGACTCCATAGGACCCTGCAAGGGAAAGAAGCCACCCTAAAACAGGATATCAAGGCCAATGCTCAAGGAACAAGTTGATCCTGCAGAAAGTTTGCAACTTTTCAAAGTGATTTAATCAGCATTTGCAATAGCTTAAACGCCTTTTGACATTAATGTCACTTAAAGCAAGCAGAGCCATGGGTGATTACAAGAAAAGAAAAACTGTATCCCTGGCGTGTTTTGCCTTTCCATAGTTAGAGAGGCAATCAGAGAGTTGAGTAGACATGTGCACTGCCAAAAAATTTGTTTAGTTTCATTTCGTTTTAAATTCGGATTTGTGTTATTTCGTTTTTCGGGATTCGGGTGTGAAAGTCAATTCGGATTCGGAATTCGGATTCGGACGAAATTCAGTAGCGGTAGTTCGTTTCGTTTTCTGTTCTTATTCGTTTCTTATTCGTTTCTTATTTGTTTCGTTCGTTTGCAGCAAAGTGACATTTGAGGGGGGAAAAATATTTTGGGAATATCTGATCTGGGAATAAATATGGTGAATGTTGCTATGTGGATTGGGGCAACATTCACCATATTTATTCCCAGATACATGTTTGTACCAGTCATTCTGAATTGAGAAAGCTGGTTGTATGACAAGTGAAACATCTTCAAGAAAAATACAGCAAGTCTAGTTGCCTTGACTTATTTTTTACAGATATACCATGGCATGGTTATATGCTAGTTAAGTGTTATCATTCACACAACATACCTAAAAATATATTTTTAAATATATATGTGTTTAAATATTTTTTACCTTTAAATATTTCTTTGGAGGAGGCATTTGTGAAGACTGCATGCTATTCTTTACAGTTTCCCCATTGAACCACTAGGGACACAATTAAGGGAATTTATCAAACCTGGAGCAGCTGTGCATGACAACCAATCAGCTTCTTTCTTTCATTTTCAAATCTTGGCTGAACAAACTGAAGAGAGAAACTGATTGGTTGCCATGCACAGCTGCTCCAGATTTTGTCTGCTCCAGTTTTGATAAATTCCCCCACATGGGTTTTCTCTCATTAATATACATTGCGTCTAAAGCTTTGTTAGGACAGTGTTCAAACCAAATTTACAATTAATAATGAGATCTGCCAACACAAATACAGACAGGGTTAATTATGATAAATATTAGCTCAACACACCCCCTCCTTAACATTACATGGGGGAAGGGGGGCTTGGCAGGATTTTTAAGCAAGTAAAAAGCAATTAAAAAAAGAAGCAGCAATTTTAAATTGTAATTTATTTTTAATAATTTTTTTAAGTTATACAATGTGAATGGGAACATGTAACAAATATAAATTATTATTATTATTATTATACATGATTTATATAGCGCCAACAGTAAGTATTATTCCAGTTTGGCTGCTATAGTGGAAATATACTTCAAGGCTAAAACAAGTTAAAAACAAACTCACAATGACAGGCACCATTATTAATGCATTCCTACTCTCCCGATGTACTGAGAATGGAGATAGCTCCTCCCTAAAGATGTCACTGACCCCACCCAATGCGTTTCATTACTGAACTTCCTCGGGAGCAGTGTTGGTGGCTTCCACATTTACAACCTTATGTATAATTTACAGATAACCTTACATAATACCTAATACCTTCAACCCCCTTTCTCATTTTTAGTGCATTGATTTTTAACTATGATCTATCTATGATTTCTCTGTTACCTTGCAGTACTTGTTCTCTAGCACCACTTGCTGGCAAAGAATCACATTGTGGCTCCATTCAATTAAAGCATAAGTTCACCTTTATGTCCATGTTTCATGTTACACTCAGATTGCTTCATGCATGTCAACATGTATGTGTTTGCATGTATATTTTGTAAAAATATAAATACATAATTTACACACTATTAATGCAGGCACATTTTTACCATAAATAATCTCTTACTCCCATTTGGATTTAGAATTTATTTGTTAAACTGGGGTCATATTTAGCCCCCATAGCTACCTCTTTGTAAATAAGATCTATTACAATACCAGAAAAAAGTATTAGTCATAGCAATCTGTACAATTTAAAATTAATTACAAATTAAAGTTGGGACATTGTTACACATGTATATATGATTCAAAAGTATATAAGCACTAGGAAAAAGCTTGCGGATATATTAGCAATGTAAAGAGAGACATTACATTGATACAATTTATATACGTAGGAACTTTGTTGCGGAAGGTTTACTATGCAGCACTTTAGTCTTCGGTCTAGCACAAAAATATATGTGATGTCATGTCTTTTGGTGTGTGCTGCCAAAGGTTTTCAGGGGATAGGGGCAAGTACTTTTGGACCATGTTGATGTGTTTTATGGGATTTTTGGAGGACATATCGTTTAACACATTGTTATTTTTTAAACATTTTTAATAAATAAAAAAATAGATTCTTAAGGAGTTTGTCTCATGTGGTGTCCAATCACAACTCCCTCTTTGGTATATATAATTAAAATTAGTAGGAATACCTGCCATGTACTTATGCCATATCCCACCTCAACCTAACCACTGTACCATCATGTTCTCAAACAATTCATCCCCACACAGCTACCTCTTCATGTATCACTTCTCCCTCCCTTTTAGATTGTAAGCCCTCAGGGGCAGGGCCCTCCTTATCATCTTGTCTTGAATTCTATTGTGATTGTAATGTCTTCCTTATATTGTAAAGCGCTGCACAAATTGTTGGCGCTATATAAATCCTGTATAATAATAATAATGAAAACTCCTGTGCTATATAAAACTACTTTCACATCCCCCATGGTTCCTTTTTAATAAATATACACTATAAATCTATATATCCCCCTTCACTGGAGCACATAGAGTCACTGACACTTACTATAGCTCTCCTGGGCATTTTTTTCCAAAGGTTTATACATTTTTTAGACATAATAGATGGTGGTTATTCTACATGTAAATACATATTTAATTTTGCTTTTATCCAATATATCTTTTTTGCTTACAATTAACAATTCCGTAAGTTCTTCCTTATAGCTTTTTATTGGGTCCTTACGTAATATTTCAGGTCTTTTTATCTCCCAAGAGTCTTTCCATTTTTTTCGGTGATTTCCTTACCTAGAATCACAACACCCCCTCCTTTATCGGCTGGCATAATGACTGTATATTTCTTTCTTTCCAATTCTTTCTTTCTCTCCAATTCTTCAATCCCTGTTCTTATGTCATTTCCTTTCTTTAATTTATCTTATTTTTAACTTTCTTATATCTTAACAAACCATCTGTCTAAAAACCTCTAGGCAATGATTTGATGCATTCTGTGGGTAAAAGCGGTAGTAAACCATCACCACAAAAGCAAAATCATGGTCCTCCATGAGGTGTTTGCCATGCTCCTGGAAGCAGGAGTGAAGCTGGAAACTGGAGTGCTGACTGTGAATGCAATGCAGACTGCAGGTGCAGACATGGCGAGGCTGAGACTTGGTTGCTGCTGGGATTGTGGTTACAGGGGAGGTGCAACAGAGGATGTGAGGGCAGTGAAAGCAGACTCTATGGGTGCTGTGAAGCTGAGGAGTAATGGAAGCTGTGGATGCAGCACAAACAAGGCTGGGGTGCAGCGGAGATTTGGCTGTGGGTGCAGCTTTGGCTGCTAGGTGGGGTTCAGCGGATACCACATAAGCTTCCCACAAGGGATAAAATAATTTAGTAATGAGGGGAAGTGGATATCGATTTTTGATGGTGATGGTGTTCAGGTCTTTGTAGTGTATGGAAAGTCTTAGAGTCCCATCCTTTTTTGCCAGAAGGCGAGGCAGATTTACAAATAAAGTCTTTTTTTTTCTAATTTTTTGAAATATATTCAGACAAGGCCTGAATTGAGAATGGGTAATAGGCCCAGGGATCGATGGCTTAGTCAAAACAGTGGTGAGTAGACATCAGAGGTATTCTTAGAAAAGACATGAAAGAAATTGGCATTGGCAGCAAGGACCTGTGGAATGGTCAAAGCATGGGCCAGAGGTACAACATAAAAAGAGTAGGGGAAAGACACTGGAAATTGCAGGGAGGTTCCCTGGCTATAACTTTGAGAGTGAACTAGTTTTGGTCCAAACCTGAGCTCATCCCTACATGCATCTTTGTCAAATGGCAAACATAACATTATTGCATTGCTTTCTCTGTATTTCCTTCTTTTTTGTTGCATATTTCAAAATATATTTTTTTCTCAGAATTTTCAAGCACAGCTACCACTGGAGAACTCAGTGATATATATCTAGAGGTTCTAGTACAGAAAGTTCATCCATTTTCTCGATGGGTCACAGGTTTCTATATGTTTTTTATTAGAACCATGATGAGAAAGTGTATCTTTATTTATGATTTGGTTGAAATTAAAAACAGATTTTTGAAGTGTGGATAGATGCCACAAGGCAAAATGAATGTTTATCATTTTATTACATTTCACAGCTATATGGTGTACATAAATAAAGTACACTGGTCTTCAGAACACATAAGGGCAATATAAATAAATTTACTGCTTCCTCTGTTCTGTGTTAAGAAAGAAGCTATTTTCAGAATATTAACTGAACAACCATCAGTGCTAACATAAATAGCCCATTTCTGTATTATCATCAATATCATATAAAAAAGAAAATACATTTGTTTATCTCATAAACAAATACCAAAATTACAGCAATGCAAATCCACAGAATTTGTATGTTTACATTGAGAATATGTATGTAAATTGTAGTCTGACAACACAAAGGACAAGGGGACATTGACACATTAGGAGATATGAACATACTTTACTACATATTTTGTAGTAAAAGTTACTTTATGATAAGAGCGGTTAAGTTGTCAAATGCCCTAAAGCATGAAATGGTAACATCAAGGTCAATTATGGCATTTAAAAAAGATCTGAAAAATGTTCTTACAACTAATAAAATTCATAGCTACAAACTGCCCAAGGATATAATGGGGACATTCTGAACCATAGAACTGATTTGACAGTGCTTGAGAGTCCTGGAATAGGTCTCCGAAATCCCCATCCATGCAAAATTGGGCAGAAGTCAACAAATTTGTCTCCCACTGGACCGATTTTCTGCAGGAACTATGAAAGGATAAATATGACTGACACGAGTCTGTGTTTCCGCCAAGCTAACTATGCACATGTGTACACAGGATGGGTCAAAAATAGGTACTGTATATGTAAATGATCCATGTATGGCATTTTGGAGAAGGTATGCACTACTAATATATATATTGTGGCAGTGCGTGGCAATGCCATGCTAGATGCTGGCGACACAGACACCAAGGACTCTCAGCCAGAGGGGCTGAGAGGTTCCAGAATATTAATAGATTCACAGGGAAGAAGCTGGCCTTTCAGTTTCTTCCATCTTTTCTGGATTGTAGCTGGGATCTGGATCTCTGGAGATTTCTAAGAACTCAAGGGTAGAGTTGGTGTGGTGTGGGCTGCAGGCACATAGGGCTCCTGCTGGGAAGAGGACGAGGTTGTGTCCAGGAGTCAGGCGGACTCCACCCAGAAGCCAGAGTGAAGCCAGGAGGCTGTGAATGTGTTGGAGGCACATGGAAGGCAGCCAAGGAGGCTTGGAGAGCCTGTGACACACAAGGGTTGTGTGGAGGAGTCGCACTAGAGGTGTGGAAGGATGCTAAAGGGTAAAGCATACTTCTGAGGAGTCTTGCTGATGAAAAACATTAACAGTCCTGGGACTAGGACACATCAGAGCATATGTGACAACCGTGAGTTGGTGAGACACTGTCATATTGCTTATTGCTAGAAAACAAGCAAACCTTATGTTTGACACTGAAGAAAGCTGTGTTTTTGTTACGTAAGAAATAAAAGACTGCCCTTTTTATGTTACAACGGCTTCAAGACTGGTTCCTAAGCGCTCGCCATTTGTGCTAACCTCCACAACATCACAATATATATATATATATATATATTTATATACACAGTATAATTTAGAACCATTTAGAATTATATGGCAAAAAGTAGGAATACAGTACTGATCGGGTCATGTTTAGTATCTTTGGTGCAACACCCCTAGAACCTGTCTCAGACACGGTGACACTGATTACTGTCTTAGGTGTTTGAAATGTCCTCCATCAATGTTGCAAACATTTCTGGATCCTCTCCCTGACACTGTCACACACTAACACAAATTCCATATCTGATACAAGGCTATGGAAAGGAATTATCAAGACTTAGCGAAGTCAGCCCTAGCTGTAATATGGGGCACCCGTCTGAATACAAACTCTGCACTATGATACCAGCACCAATAGCAGATTCTGCTTTTAACTCTGAGCAAATAATCATGTAGCAGGTGGAAGTGCTAGAGCCTGCTCAAATGGCATTCACATTTGCCTAAAACATGTTCTTTAACCACTTAAAGACCATGGTGTTTCCCCCCCTGCCTGCCCAGGCCATTTTTCAGTATTAAGCGCTGCGGTACTTTGACTGACATTTATTCAGTCATGTGACGCTGTACTGAAATTAATTTTATACCATTTTTTGGGGACAGATAGAGCTTTATTTTGGTGGTATTTAATCACCACTGGGGGTTTTATTTTTTCCTATATTAAGGGAAAAAACATTTTAAAAAAGTTTTTTTTTTACATTATGTTAGGAAACATTTATTATTACCCAATTTTTTGGTAAAATATAAAACACAGGGTCACGTCAGGTAAATAGACACCAAACATGTCAAGCCTTAAAATTGCACAAAAAAACTACTATACCCAAAATTGACCACAGGCGACGCTTTAAAAGCTTTTACCGCTCATCAGTTTAGTGCTAACATTAATTAATGGTCCTAGAATTATTGCTCTCACTGCGACGTTCACTGTGATATGTAACACTTGCGGCATAATGGGCGCAATCGTCATTTTTGCATGTTTGCGCACCTGACGCATGTCTGTACGCATGTATGTATGTATGGGTGGGGACTTGTATGTGGTTTTTTAAAATTCTTTTTCATGTGTATCTTTATTTATGCAACTTTAATTCCCCCCCCTATTTTTTGTTTTCACTTAATGCTATTGTTATCACATAGGGGGCTAAGAAATTCTCTATGTGAAAGCAAGGAGATGTCACAGGTCCTCTTTATGGAGACACCAGGGGTCACCTAGAGACCCCCAAAGAAAAATAGAATGTTTCTACTGGTAGTCCAGAATGTGTCCTGCCACACGCCTTACCAGAAAATGCCTTGAGAAATAGGTGCTGTAGTGTCTGCGGATGGGGCTGCACAAATCAGAAGAGAAAAAAGATTTCATAAGCACACTGAGGGAATGTGTCCCAATGAACATCTTTTAGTGACACATATTGTCACAGCAAAAACAACGTTTCGGGGCCATGCAATACTGGTCACACATTGTTATGGCTGTTAACTTTTTCTGCCCCAATCGAATTGGTACCTTTTCAGTGTTGTACTTTGTTATATCATTCATATTGTTTATTGTATGTATTTTTGTATTATGGCCCTCTTTACCATCTTGTCTTGAATTCTATTGTGATTGTAATGTCTTCCTTATATTGTAAAACGCTGCGCAAACTGTTGGTGGTATATAAATCCTGTATAATAATAATAATAATGGCAGGAATGTGATGTCGCAATGAAGTCAAGGGGGGTTGTAGACTAGATTTTCTGCACTTTCTTACTGGTTTCTATACGTGGGTGTTTGTTTTATAAAGGTTACTATGTACAGCATGTTTGTCAAACTGAGCCCAATGAAGGGGACCCTACAAGTTGCTTCTTCTGTAACAATTTGTGTCAACAAAAAACATTTGTTGGGATGCATTCCTGCGGTGTGCTGGTGACACCTTCCTTCTCTTCTGTTTCTACTGGTAGGTCACCAGTTCAGATTTGTTCCATATTTCTTCTTTATTTCAATTTAACAATTTAGAGTGCAAAACAAGGAATGCCGCACCATTGCAAGCCACTGAGACTGTTTAGAGGATTTATAGCATCTATTAAGAATTAACTACTTACTAAAACTTTGATAAAAATGAACAGTTATTATTTCTTTTTCTGTAATTTTAAGAGCTAAAATACCTGGTGTGTTGTGCTATAATGTTTTTCTTGAGTTGCTGTAGATGATGCCTTAACATTTACCAAGAAATGAACTGTCCTCTATTGCCACAATAAATATGCTTTATGCATCCAAGTAAATATTAGACAGGCTGCTATAAAAAGGTAACAGTTTTAAATGGCATATAAATAGATTCTAAAATGTAAAAAGGCTTTAAACTTTCAACGTGAGTCAATTTCATGATGTTCAGGTAACAATAAATGAGGAACAGAAACATTTAAAAAACAACAAGAACGGTCTCACAATTTAATGCTTAAAGAAAGTGGATAGGAGAAAAATGTCACATGAACTGATATAATTGTGATATAGTTTAGTTTTTAATAACGTTTACTATATGGGATTGGAATGTATTTGTAAGGCTTTCCAATACGAATGAGGGAGAGCTCTAGCTTCAAATGTAGATTTTCCAAGTACTTAGGGCTTTTTATCCCACTTTCCTTCATCCAGTTGTTCAACATAACACACACCGTGATTTGTTAGCATAACAATAAACACAAATGTCTTACAGCCTCCTGGATTTTTTGTAGCACAGCTCTGTCTATTCCTCAGGCAAGACCTGCCCCAGAATCAGAACCTCTCAGATGTCAGTCTTGCTTGGCAGCCTGGCTGTGTAGGCTTGGCAGACTTGGACTCACTCCCACATGTCTGTTTCCAAGTTGCATCTGCAGCGCGTAGGAGCAAAAACTGCCCAAAAAATACCCTCTCTCTTAAGAGAGGGTATTAGAGAAGGGTAATACTTCTCTTAACCTCACCATATACACACCAGGACAGAAACTCTTGCTCCCCTATACAGGACATTTTTGCCATTTATCACCCTCCTCATGGCTACCCTGCTTCCTTAGTCCTTATCCTGAAAAAAGTTCTGCCCATTAGAGGATCTGTGTGGATCTTCACCTGAAACTTTTCCACCATGCTTTTTCAGTTTGGAGATAATTCCACTGGCAAATCTGCCCAAGCAGCATCCAAAGAGGGACTCCCCAGTATGCAACCAGTGGTATATTCTACATTTGCCTGCCACCACACTTTCATAAATTCCCAAAGGGCGCTTCTTACCAGTATGTTATTAAGAGTGATGTCTGAGTATTTTAATCTGGGTTACACCAGCCATATTACAATCAGGGCATTTACAAGGGATGGCATCTTTGTGGGTAACAAAGGAACTCAATCAGTGATATTATTCTATAAGCTTTTTCAGCAATAGGGCCTTTATGGTGTATTTCAGTAACATAACTCCACATGTGCTGACCAAGCTTAAGCATCTGGGACAAATATACTTACAAAGCTCATATTGGGATAATTCCTCTACACTGACTTTTACTTTTATTCTGCTTTGAAAGGATTATGTTTTCAATCATTTTGCCAGAAGCAGGTATGGGCTGTTCTAACTGGGAATCAAATTCCTTTTTGTCCATCATCATTGAGAAGGAAAGATGCTCACCACGTTCAGAACTTTAATTCAGCACATTCTTAAAAGTCTCACTACTGTCAGATCTCCCCTTTAGCTCTGTACCACAGAGCTCTGGGCGTGCTTCTTTAAAGAGAAAGCAAAGTTCTTTTTTTTTTTTAAAAGCTGACAACTAGGGGTTTTATAACAGAAGAGACACTGCATGTAGTTCTCTGTGCATGCACGGGAGTTTCATCATCGCAGCCTATTCAATCAAGAGGCCGAAGATGCTGAACCCAAAAGAAGACCAGGAATAGATGGAAGTGCTGGTGATGGAGGATAGTGCTGGCATTGCAATGCTGTAGGAGATCACCTGTAAGGTGAGTCTGCATTCATGTGCTAATATGCTGTACATACAATAATATTATGGCAAACATCTCCTGAGGGCCCAGACATTGTAATTTTGTGTTGGCAGTTTATTACTGGTTTAAGACTCAATCTTACGCTCCCGAAGTTTCCATAATTGTGGGACATCCTTCCCCAAACTAACATCCTGTACTACTGCAGGACCTACTTCCACTGTACAGGTACTGTATCCCCTGGAATTTCCATCTCTGCTTTTGCTTAGAAGCAATTACCTACCTAACTGCAAATGCCAGTTCTCTCTATTATATCAGACTGGTGCTATAAAAATGTTTGTTTTTTCTTATGGTAACGAGTATTTGGGTCCCATAACGCATTTCAGTATTCATTGTTAACAGTTAAAGACAACTACTTGTTTTCCCGACTCAGTTTCCGGCAAGGCAATGTCTACAGAGTATTACACACAGATGAGCAGTTATCTCCCTCAGCAACTTAATGAAACATTGACTTATCTGCTATCGGATTCTCTGCAGACAAATTTCCCTATGTCTGACATCTAATATAGGTAACCAAATACCATGTTCATCTCTCTCTCTCTCTCTTTCTTTTTTTTTGCCACATACCCTTTAAACCATTGCTGGGTTACAGACACACAGGATTCCATACACCACATTACATGGCAGCAATCTTGCAGTGAATGGTGAAACATTTTACCATGCCAGTACCAAACATTGTGCCAAAAGGTCCCGATCTTGTTAACCTTTGTTGAGTATTAACTCCTTGTTGCAAGCGTTGGCACACTACTGTACCAACTCAGTGCATAGTGGCTGAGCATTCAATAGTTTACATAATTCTGTCGTCATGTCTGTCATAATAGGGAACCCCAAATCCACAACAAGATTCTCTTGGGGACCCTCATGTGGTTAAGCATTTGGAGATACTATGTTACTAGTGTTTTAAATGGATATTTCTCTGAAAGAGACCTCCTCAAGGTAGCCCTGTCCTTAGCCCACACAAGCCTGGTTCTCTCCCTGAGGGGTTGCTATGTGTGTTATCTACTCCTTCCACTCTGAGTCAGCAACCATGGGCTGCTCTACTACCTTGCAAGGGACATTACCAGTTCAGTACACTATGTATTTAATCACAGTTGATTGTATTAACCAATTTTTGGCAATATGATTATGTGGCATTTATTTTAACCATGCCTGCCTTCTCAGCAGGGATCAACAGACTCAAAACAGAAGAAGCTCCGCTTTTGCCATTCATAACCCATACCAATTGAGAGATCTAGCTTCAAACGAAGGGTTTTCCAATGACTCAGACCACTCTGCAAAGTCCATTTTAGGGCCCAGTTTTATTCATCCAATTGTTCAAGATAAAACAGTGTTCTGGCCATGCAGTGGTTATTAATTATAACAATGACCACAAACGCAATTCAGTCTAATGGCTTTTTTTGCAGCACAGCTCTATTTATTGCTCCTTAGGACAGAGTTACCTGAGTTTGAGCCTTTCTGCTTAATGTCCAACTCTCAAACTTCAGTCTGGCTTAGCAGCCTATCTGTGTAGGCCACACAGACCTGGACACCCACTCCCTTTGTGTCCAAATTCAAGCTGCTCCTAGCACATAGGAACAAAAACTATTTAGGGGTTATTCACTAAAGAGCCAAAGGATCCAGCCAAAGCCGACTGATCTCCACGCAAATGACAACTGGGCAGAGCCAACCCTGATCTCACGTCTCGCTCCGCCCAGTTGTAATGACAGATCAGTGTCCCCAAAAGACTTGGGGAAGCTAATCTGTCATTTAACAATAACAACGTGTCACTTCTAGCTCCACCCAATTGTTTTTTCTTTTCTTTAAAATAACTTATTTTTTTTAAATGTTCCTAATTTTTATCATTTTAACCAGTTGACATCCGCGGTGTTAAACCCCCTTCCCATCCAGGCCATTTTTCAGTATTCAGCGCTGCGGTACTTTGACTGACATTTATTCCGTCATGCGTTGTACTTATTCCGTCATTCCGTTACCTGGCGACGGCAACCCGCCAATGCAGCAGTGCCGTCCGTCCGTTTTTTTACAACGGGCGGACGGCAAGAGGTTAAAATAATTTTTCAACTTTTTTTTTTTTTATTCTTTTTACTTCTTTTCTACTCTGCTCGGTACCTCGGAGCAGAATAGCCGAGCCGAATGCCGCTCGATGGCATTCGGCTATTCACTCACTGCTGTTTCGGCCACTATGAGAATTATTATTATTATTATTATACAGGATTTATATCGCGCCAACAGTTTGCGCAGCGCTTTACAATATAGAGAAGACATTACAATCACAATACAGATCGAGACAAGATGGTAAGGAGGGTCCTGCCTGTGAGGGCTTACAATCTAAAAGGGACGGGGAAGTGATACATGAGGAGGGAATAGTAGAATAGGAGCGAATTTCCAGCGAGTGAGCTGATGAAGCTTCGGTTCAGCTGATCCAGGTGTTGGATTAGCTGAACCGAACCGAACTCCTTCTGCACTTCGGCTCAGCTGAACATGCAGAGCATGTTCGGGCTGACCGAAGGCAGCTGATCTATGTCTGAAGTATGGCTAAAATCAGCCGTACAAGACTGAATTCCACTTCACTTCGGCTGGAATATTCACTCGGCTGCCATGGGCATTATTCCTTGCCAGCATGCTGCAGAGTAGCACCCTTGCCCTTTGTGGGAAATCTTGTTTCAGAGGTCCTAAATGCACCTTTTATTTAAATGTACCTTGAATGTATTTCCTCTGAATTATTAGTGTAGTGCTACCCCCTAAGGAGCCACTGGAATAATTGGGTCTTCCATAGCCTGTCTAGGGGATTTTTAGCAACTTGCAGCCCCAAGAGCATTAACCACCCTGTACTTGTAACTGATAGAGCTGAAATCCAGGCCAGTGGTATGATGCTGAAGAACTTTTCTTAGAACACCGCATAGTATCCCTGCCACTGCTATGTGTCAATTTTGTTGTTTTTCATTAGATGCTCAAAGTAGAATTCCAAACTGTTATATGCTGCAGTTCAAAGTTATTATAAAAAATCCACTGAACTTCACAGATTATGAGTTTTTTGGAGATAAACTGTGTCCAAAATGTACACAGCATTATAGTGAAATGCTCTCAGGCCGCTTTCCCCACATACCAGTCTTTCAAAACATGTAAGACACAGGTGAAACCTAGATCAAGGGTAATCTCTAACCTTTATCCACCATATACATTTAAGATGTGAATAAATCCCGTTGTGCTTCATCGAAGCTCATTAATTTTTCATTTGTAGTACACACCGATAGTGGCTAAATAATATAGCAATACTGTGCTGGCAAATGTGATATATACTGTATATATATACACTATATTGAAGAAGCCAGGAGAAGAGAATAATCTAGGACAACATAGCTAAACTAGAAAGTTAGCTGAATTGGGGAAATATTTTCAGTAGCCTAGATTGTTCACTTCTCCTGCCTTCTCCAGGCTCTTCACTCTTTCGTGAATAACCCTGATTCTCTTTATCATGTGGAGATTTTTTATCTTATGAGCCATAAAAGTGTGAATGCCAGGGATACCTTGTCCTATAGCACTCTCTGGGTAATCTAGGACCATCGGGTACAACTAATGGATAGATGTTAGCGCTTCTTTACACCAAGTTGTATTTTAGGGCTAGCAATTCTTTTAAATATTAACTTTTTGCATTTAAAATTTTCCTTTTTTACATTTAAACCAGCGGGCAACTGTTATAATGCAGTTTTTCAGGTCACATTTTTTAGATGAAAACTTGCACATGATAACATTTTGCCCTGTTTCAAAGCACTCAATCCATTATACACTTGCTCAATTTCTGAAAGTCATATTTTAACTATTTCTGTTTTTCCTTTAACAGCTACAGGCAAAGTGGCAAAACTACATAGAGTACATAAGACTACTTGTCATTTGTATGCATGCCCAACAACTTAGGCCTATGTTCAAAAAATATGTGGTAGTCACATTTTATTGATATAACTGTTTTCTAACTATACTGCAAAACTAGACTTAAAGTTAAAATAATTATACCTTCCACCTATTGGCATGAAATATATGTTTTTTGCTTGAGCTTCAATGTTTAAAACACTCAATTCCAAGCCCTTTAAAACTTTTCATAGAATCTTACATCTAATGGTCTCCACATCACTTATGGCTCACCATGAGTTACCATGCCAACAAACGCTAAAAGTCTAACCAGAAGTTCAGCGCAGAGCAATTTATATTCTGTCACATCCAATGGGGATCTTTACCAACTAAATAGAAAATATTCCCTGCAGCATTCAATTCATTTAGATGGAAAACAGTAAAATCTCCAACAATTATTACATAGGTAAGGAGCAGAAGTGAACTTTGAAGGTTTAATTACTCAGTTACCTTTTTTTTGGTCAGAGCTCCTTGACGAGACATTATGTAGTATACATCATGTTCATAGTGATGCACTTAATAAAATGCAATTTTAAAAATATGAGAAAGTTACATGATTTTTTTGCTTATCTTTCTGCAGAGGGAGTCCTCAATCTACTTTTCCTGTCCTTAAAAGCTCCATGTTCTGCATGAAGGGCACCTTTGTGCACTCTCCTCCAGCAATAGCTGTGTAGGAACTTCCAGCTGCATGACATTAAGCCCTTTCAACAGCTTCCTCTCATGGCCAGATGTCATTTTAGCGCCTCCCTGTAGTTCTCAGTACTAGAGAAGTATGGTTCAGCAGCTTAAACCACACAGAATTCTGAAACATGTTGTCCCTGCATCACCTTACCCACTGCCATACTACAGGAAGGAGAAGAGTGGGAGTAGAGCATTCACATGACCACTACATTACATCACTGAAACCAATTTGTGATAAATAAGAAGTATACTCTGTCTCGGGGTCAAGGATAAGACTTGGAGGAATAATTACTTGGATGGCTGGAGTTCTGCTGTAATAGGTTTACAGATATAGCTAATTTATTTTACATCACAAATAACCTATTTTTTAATATTATATTTAAAAATATGGATTTGTTACTTAAAGGGTTAGTTCACCTTCAGAAGAAACAATTTTGCTTAGTAAAGGGGCCTCATTAACTTAAAAATAACTGTGCAGTACAGTAAAATACCTCTACTGTTTACCTACTGCCCACTCATGACACCTGAGATATACAGTTTCAAAAGTTGATGTGTCTGTGTCCAGCTCTCTCCCTACTAACACTTGGGACAGATCGGTATGTTTATTTTTCAAAGCAATGATATAATTTATCCCGTGTTACTACTCTCCCCCACTGCCTTTAACCCATTGTCCGTGCACTCTGCAATTTCATCCCAATCCCTGATCACTAGGATGAGCGGGGAGCCGTTTTTATGTCACAGCACTAATCTACAGTCCAAGATTACTTTGCTAGCAGGATGTAGGAAGCAGAAAGAGAAGCTCTGCAGTTAATTTTTTTAAAACAAAGGATACCAGAGCACAGGACTAGGCTAATTTTTAATAGAACCGAATATGTATATTAAGGCTGGCATTTATCTAAGCATTTAAATGGAAACATTGGTACGTTAAATGGAAATGGACATTGTCTTCTTATTCTGGATTTTTTTATGTGTATAACCCATTTTGTGAAATCCTTTTATTTGGGTTGAAAGTAAGGTCTTCAACATAACAGTTCAAGTTTTGAGTTATTACACTACTTTGAGATAACACACTACTAGTACAGCATACACTACTATAAGTTGTTAAATGAATTGTTTATGTGCAATTGTTTATGTTTTTTTTTTCAATAGTACATAATGCAGAATGCAAGAAGGCCAAGAGAAAGTTACTGAAACCCCACAATCTTCAGCTCACAACCCTGCAGCAGCAAAGAAGAGAAGAAAAGGAACAGCCCATCCAAACACCTGAAAGCAGGCCATCTTCAACTGAAAGAGTTCGGAGAAGAGTCTATCGCCCTCCACATACTTTCAAGTCGGGATGCACCAATACTGATACCAGTATCGGTATTGGTGCATCTGGTAAGCGCCCAAATGCTCCCAATGCCTATCCCGATACCGGAACTTCTGGTATCAGGAAGTGGGGTGGGGGAATCATTACACGCCATCACCAGGGAGCATGGAGCTCCCTCACGGCTTCTTGATTGGCTGTGAAGCCAGATCCATGCTTCCTTTTCACTTGGCCCAGCTTCCTGATTGGACGAGGCCAATCAGGAAGCCAGGCGACAAGTCATTCCCCACCTTCCGGCTTCATGATTGGCCATAAAGCTGATTCCATGCTTCCTCGTCATCCTGGTGATGAGGGAGCTTGAAGATGGCTTCCCGGCTAATCAGGAAGCCGGGCAGCAAGTCATTAATGCTACCTGGCTTCCTTAATGGGACTGCCGGTATTGGTATTTGGTATGCAATGGTTAGCGAGGAGCCTACCAAGAAAAGTATGCATTTAAAATTCTAAATAATAATTTAAACACCATGCAAATGAAACACCTTGCAAATGGAAATGTAGTAAGATGGTGAGAGAATAAAGAATGGAGGAATAGTGTTCATGCAAGCCACTGATTACATTACTTAAAAAAATATATATATATATAGTTTAAGCTGAAAAGGAATTAGTACATAACTGATGTACTATAAGTGACATAGTAGATTTAACACAGTGTCCATATCACTTTTTGTGTAACAAAATTCATAAAGCAATCGAAGCCAATATTAATTACAAACCACTGCTCTGGACACTGGACACTGCTCACTATATGTTTCAGATTGGCCATAAATGAGACACGATTTTGCGCCCCGACGCATGTTTGCATGCGTGTATGTATGGGTGGGGACTTTAAAAATTTTTGGTTGTTTTCTTATTCTTTTTTTATGTGTAACTTAAAATTTGGGGGGTGGGGACTTACATGTCTGAGCCGACGTCTAGAGACGCCCGCTCAGATCTAGAGAGCTCCGGGCCGGCCGGAGGCAGTTAATAACAACTCAACAAATATCACACAAAACTGAATGCATAATGAGGGAAACATTATCTGTTGAAAGGATTTTCCAATTTAAGCTATTCTAAAGAATTCCATTTATGTAGATTTACCTGGTTTTATGAAGGACTGTAATTTTTTTTAATAGAATGAAATGTTATTGTAGTTTGTGACATCCTTGTCAAGCTTGTCAAGGACTTCTAGCTTCTACTAGGTAGGTTTTTGGCCAAAAAGTAAAAAATGGCAGAGCTTTTGGTATCAAATCAAGTACAGTAGTGTTGAAATATAAAATGTATTTACATATTTAAAAAAAACAGTAAAATTCATAGCAATATTGGTACTTTACCCTGAATAATGTATTTTAGAAAGACTTCTGTGGGCCTCTAACTGCTGCTTAGCAGCTAGACACAGTCCAACATACTTTATCCAAATCACTTGTGTAAATATCATGGCAACAATTTTACAAAGAGGTAAATAATAACGTAGATCCTGGCAGCTCAGTGGCATGAGGACAATTCTCTAGCTGGTTTATAGTAGACTGAGACATAACTCTCAAAGGTGTTTGTAAATACATTGCTTAATGTGAAGTACCAACAATGCTATGAATTTAATTTTTTGGATTAACACTTAAATAAGTTTGAAATTCGGTACCATTTAAAGCTGACATTTTTCTCCCTGTGGTCAAAACGAGGTTTCTTGACTCAATTATGCCAGTTTTTATTTAATAAACTTATAAATATGTTAACAGAATCAGTTTTGCAGCTGAACTCCTTTGCAAATCAAAGGAGTTCAGTAAGAGAACATATTTGATTTTAATTACATTTTAATTTATTTTCATTTAGTTCATATTTGAATAAACTAGTTACAATATTGGTAATAAACATTTGGCATTTTTCTATTTCATTTATTGCGTACAGTTTATCAAAGTGCTCAAAAACAATTTCAATTCTTATAAATAAAAATGTATTGATAAGGTCCATGTGTTTCTTGCATTTTCATGCAGAGTTAATTGAGTAGAGTTACTTAATTGGATATCTTATACTCAGCAAAAGTTTTAAGTAGTTTTGCAAGAAGATCACAGATTGTTAGGCTGTCATGCTTGGGAAGCTTGCATTTAGCCTGCAGCTAAATTTACACCATGTACTGTAAGCCAACTTGATCAAATAATATGGAATAAAACAGCTAACTCATCAAGAGAGGCAGGTCATTATTCCCTATCGTCTCTGAAATGTGTATACATGTTAATGTATTTAATTGGGTCACCTAACTTTTAAGATGACTGCTGTAACCATAAGCTATATAAGTGGTTATATGTTATAGGTATCGCACAAATCTGTAGCATTTGCCACAAAAATCCTCAAACAGGCTGTAACATGTCTGTGAAATATAGAGAAGTAACATTATGGCCACTTTTGGCATATGGCAGTCATTTAAAGGACAGGACCATATTGGATCTCCTTATCTGCACTTTACATGCTGCCAAAACAACATCTCACAAAAACAAGTGAGCACAGCAGACAATATCATTCTTTAAAAGAGCACTAAACATGAATCTAATTATACTTTTCCAAATATGAACAGGATTCCATAAAAAGGTGCTTTATTAAAATGTCATGGTTGAATTTGTAATATTTCATAAGGCTGCCAAAATGCAAGTTACTAAAATTATAGAGACATAGTGAGGATAGTAGCCACCCACCTAATCTCTTGTAATCTTAATGGAGAGAACCACCAGCTATCACTATCATTGTTGGTATGGTAGATAGCTTCTGTATAGTTGCGGATATATACTATATATTTTTATTCAGTAGTGCAGGATACCACATGGTGCATTGGATGCTTGATCTTGATAGTGGCACTCTTTGTTGTAATGTCTTCTCAGATACTAAATGTAAACGTTGATGGACATTCTGTTGGATTCTAGAAGTGGTTTTGCTATGTCTGATGACCTGAAATATGTCCCCTGCATCACAGGTCTCAAGCCTGTGACTTTCATTACAGTATGTGTTTCTTGTGTTTTCCTCTTGATTATGCTTTACAGTAATGACTTTTACTCCACTTAGATCTTCCATGCCTATGTGTGTGCAGGTCTAACATGCGGAGCCTGAGCTTCTATGACTATACTTGGCATCAGTAATGTCAACATTTATGTCAACTTCAATATCCGAGAGTGAAATGGGTATGCTAACATGGCAGGGTTTTCCCATCAATCCTTTCTGAGAAAGAAGACACTGGTGTTTAGTAATGCTCCACACAGTGTTTATTAGTGTTATTATATATGCTTTAAGCTTGACTAAGCGTTAAGGGTGAATTATTTTGGGGCTTTTTAGGTGTCTATCATAAACTCACATAGAAAACAATATAACATATATTCATAAATTCCAATGACTCATAATTCCAATAATTCATAAATGTAAAAAAACTGTCAGATGACAATTGCATTATATCATAGAATGATCTTTGATGGAATGAACATGAAGAGCACAAAGCCATTTCTTCCCAAGAAAGCAATATAGTCACTCATGTGAAAGTCACTCATGTCATATTTCAAACCATGTTTTCATAGGATCTTGTCAATAGTGTTTAAATGAAGGGAGAGTACTTAAAAGGCGAGGATTGGCGCAGTATAATGTGTGACATGTTTCGCAGACCCAGTCTACTTCATCATACAAGCTAGTGCGATATCTATTGTACGTTCTAAGGAAATACAGGATGCATACTTTAGTCATATAACAAAACATCGTCCATTATTACATAATGTTATTGCATGTATATACATACATAGACCAATTGGTCTGAGATTTAATGCCGCTCATGTTCCCACTTCTGCTGGGAAGGAGGTAGGATCGAACCTCCCATCCAGCCACGGAGACAAAAATTGGGACCAAAGCTTTAAACCAAAGAGCGGGCAGGAACATACATACCATATATACACTGTACATACCCGGTCCCCAGGGTCAACAAAGACTCGCCTATCCCCCAAAAATTTTTTAATCTAAGCACATAAATCTGCTACATGAATATCTAAAGGTGTTAAAATTTATCATAGATAATACCTGACAATACTTTATATTTATTTTTGTTAATGTTTTGCATGTACAGGTGAAACTCGAATAATTAGAATATCGTGCAAAAGTTCATTTATTTCACTAATGCAACTTAAAAGGTGAAACTAATATATGAGATAGACTCATTACATGCAAAGCAAGGTAATTCAAGCCGTGATTTGTCATAATTGTGATGATTATGGCTTACAGCTCACGAAAACCCCAAATCCACAATCTCAGAAAATTAGAATATTACATGCAATCAATAAAACAAGGATTGTACATAGAACAATATCGGACCTCTGAAAAGTATCCGCACATGTCTAATAATACGTGTGTGTATGGGGGGGAGTAATTTTCACTTTTTTTGTTACATTTTTAACTTTTTATTATTATTATTATTATTTTACTGTTGGGGGGGCTTCAGGAAAATATTAGGGGTCTAAACAGACCCCTGACATTTACCTTTTAAAATAGAAAAAGAAATTGAGGACACAAAGTCCTCAATATCTTTTTCTGCAGCCTCTGTTCTAAATGAATGGGAAGCACTCAGTACAGAGGCTTCCCATTCATTCAGACACTGATGATAGTAAAACATTTACTATCGCCAGGTTCTGAATGGGAAGGAGCCTTTATAGTGAGTGCTTTTCCCCATTCAGAAATTCCTGCATGAACAGGAAGTGATGTGAATCACATCCTGTTCATTCATTAACTGGGGACACATAGTACTATGTGTCTCCCAGTTATTTACAAACACTGGAGTGATCAGATGATCACTCCAGTTTTTGTCCTTCACACACAGAGGATCGGTAAAGATCACTGATATTTACTGATCCTCCGCTCGACCACGCACAGGGCCGCTGTCATCCTGAAATTGACAGGATGACGGCAGCTCCGCTTTTTTCACCGCTCGGCCGCCCTGACAGGTGCGGCTTCTCTCCTCCCCACCGCTCGGCCATCCTGACAGCAGGCAGCGCTCCCTCCTGCGTCCCCCGCAGGCTTCCGCAGACAGTTTCTCCACGGAACCCCACTGCCTCAGGCCATACAGGCATCTGGGATCCGAGGATAGTGCTGAAGGGTGGGGGGGCGGAGAAGGAAGAGCTCTCATGTCGGATGACCGAGCAGTGAGGAGGAGAGAGGCCACAGACCGTAGTCGCTCCGAGGACGAGCTGTGTCGGCCGCCTAGCGCCCTGTGCGGCCGCACAGCTCGAACACCCCAAAGGCCGGCCCTTAAGGTGAAGTAGGTGGAGTAGTGTGGTGCATGCAGCTTGAAGAATTTCTCTCCAGTCTGGTAATAACAGAAGCATTCCCTATAGTATTTTGTATATTAACATTTACTAATAGAAATTGTACTTAAAGTGACATTGAACCCTCAGATTTTTTAACATAAACCAATACTGTAATGTGTGCCTTTCTGTAATCCATGGTAGTTTCCCTTCTCTTTGCTGCTCTTCCTTTCAAATCCTCATGTCTTCTCATGCTTGGGGAGAACTTCCTTTTGCAGCTGAGTGCCTCTTCCTGTAGTGCTGGCTCAGGTTGTGAACCTACACACAGACACCATGTAGCCATTCCAGAGACAAGGCAGTCTGCTGCAAAACAGAAGTTCTGCCCGGCATGAGAACAGATACAGATTTAAAAGGAAGAGCAGCAAAGAGAAGGGAAACTACCATGGATTACAGTAAGGCACACATTACAGTATTGTTTTATGTTTAAAAAAATCTGAGGGTTTAATGTCACTTTAAATACTGAAAACTTCATAGTGGTAAACCATATCTGCCCTTTTTAGTCTGGTCAGTCCAGCTAGTTACATAGTTACATTGTATTTGAGGTTGAATAAGACACAGGTCCATCGAGTTCAACATTTGTGAGCGTGTGTTCCAGTCTTTAAGAGTAACTGTACCCCTGTATGTTATGGTCTCTGAAGAAGGTATCTAAAAACCCCAATTCCCAAAAAGTTGAGATGATGTGTAAAATCTACATAAAAACAGAATGCCTTACTTTATTTTTTTAAATGGTACATTTTCTCAGTTCAAACATTTGATATGTTTTCTATTTTCTATTGTGAATAAAATATGGGTTTTTGAGACTTGCAAATTATTGCATTCTGTTTTTATGTAAATTTTACACAGCGTCCTAACTTTTTGGGAATTGGGATGAAATGTTATATTACCAGTATTAGCTTAATTTAAATTTTGTAAGTGTGCATTTATCAGCAATCAAGGGTAAATACACACAGTATTAAAACAATTGAAACAGATTTCAGAATTGTAATAATCCTCCTGCAATGAAGGATATATAAGGCATGCGTTAACAAGTAAACAACACCACACGTGGAGCTTGCTAGCAAGGTGCGCCAGTGCTGAACATGGTAGGTGCTTTGAAGCAATTACCAAGCTGTTAGTGAATATAAAACAGCTTGAAAACTGCTATTTTAATTATTACTTTCTGGATTTTTCTACTAATTCTACAGGAAATGCTTAAGTAATACCCTGAAATTGAATTAATAGTAAAGCCAAACAATAGCTTGGAGGATTGTTAGGTAGTTTATTACTGTTCTGTAAATGAAAAGCTTGTAATGTAAGCCTTACGCAGCTGTTACATGTTTTTTTCGGGGGGGTTTTCAGAACAATCTGCTATTATTTTGCAATGCAAAAGCACATGCTTTGTTTTTTAAATCAATTCCTTTGCACTTTGCCCAGTGACTTTGGATTGTATTTAATAAAACGTAATGTACTTAGTAAAATTACCAAAATGAAAATAACTTTAACTGAAAGAATGCATTTTTGCAGTCATACATTTTTTATTATATGAAACAACTTGGTAATTAAGGCACAAAAAAAGTCATTTCAATTTACAGTATTAATGGCCACAGAGAATATAAGTCCACTTTGTGAACACCAAATGCCTGTGAAAACCCAGTTATTATCTTTATGCTGTACATAGCCTGTACATAGAGGGACCCAGCAGGCTCACCCACTACAGGCTGCTTGCAGAATACTATGGGAGTTATGTATGGGTGGTGAAGCAAAACAGATGACAAACGCACTCATCAATTCGTCACCAGCTTTACAGTAAGGTGCACACGGAATGGGCTTCAAACACTAAAATAGCAAAAGGTTTTCCTGGCACACTCACAAGCCAGCATGTAAAAAAAACTTGTCTCACACTAAGGTTAAAAACAGAGGTTTAGATACACGTCTTCTGCAGAAAATGTGAAAGCCGTGAAAAGTATCCAAACCTCTGTTTTTAACCTTAGTGTGAGACAAGTTTTTTGACAAACCTGCACCCAATTTTATCTTCTGCCCCATGTGATCCAAGATGGAGGCTCTGATAGTTTAGAGTTAGGACCGCACTATAAGAGGTGCCTTGGCGCGGCTGTGCAGCTTTCACATTTTCTGCAGAAGACGTGTATCCAAACCTATGTATGGGTGGTGGACACAAGACAAGTCACCCTGGAAAAGGAGGGGGAGCAGCAGAAAGGTAAATGTTTCTCACTAAATTACTGCACAGATATGGAAGAAATCAAAAAGCACACTGAGATTCAGGTAAAAATACACACAACTCATGTATTTAGAAACAGTATACCTAAGTGGATTGTTGTTAAACTTACAAACAAAAAGGAATAGATGGTATATTTTACTTAAGAATAGCAGATTTTAGCACAACTTTTGCCATTACACTCATATACAGTGTATACACTCATAATTGCAGCATGGGAGATTTGAAATGAGCCAACTTACAGTATGCTTGATAACAGTAAAGTTTTAATTAGCATATTGTGCATTTGTAAACATACTGCTACTATAATCTACACCTGCTCAATTTTTACAAAATTTGAAACTAAGAAAGGTGCTTTTCATACATCCTTCTGAAATAAGTACCTAACTTTGTGCCATCTGTGCAATGAGAATTGAAACAAATCTTGGGGCACCCTAATGAGACAGTACTTGCCACCAAGTGGATTCTAAAAAACAATAGTTATGTTCTTGTGACCACATGTATTACTAAATATCTTTTAATATACGTAAACTGACAATATTATTTTAAAGTGTACTTTTAGCCATTTTTTTTCCTCTGTCAAATTTTGTATTGCTGTTTGTATGTCTGTGTGTGTGTGTGTGTGTGTGTAGACCTTCTAGACGTTGGGAGCACAGGTAAATGGGAGAACAGAGATGGATCTCAAGTTGTTCAGGCTGGAGGGGTTCAACAAGTACTTTATAAGTATGGGGGTGAACAGTAGACATGTGCGATTCGGTTCGTTCCGAAATTCGTTTTGGACGAATTTTTGGAAATTCGGAGATTCGGATGCATCCGAATTCTGAATTACAGCTAAGACGAATGCAAACAAATCCGAAATTCCCGATTTCCCGAAATTCGTTATTGGACGAATTTGGTTGCAGCAAAATGACATTAGGAAGCCAGACATATATACTTACATTACAGAGGCTATAGAGTAGTGGTTAAAGCACAGGCTTGCCATTGCTAAGGTCCTAGGTTCAATTCCAGGGCGAGTCAAGTTAAAAGTTTTATTTTTTTTCCTTTGCTTTTGAATTGGCATTCTCCTAACATTCCTACCAGACTTAAAGGGTCTGGTATGAATTGGGGGGGAACCTCAGGCTTTTTTTTTT